>NC_092814.1:216117800-216277800 GCF_023375885.2 Dermacentor andersoni | reverse complement strand
TTCCAGTATTTTTACATATGGCTCCTCTACACCCTGATTCCGTAATGCCTCCATGACTGCTGAGGTTTCGACTGAATCAAACGCTTTCTCGTAATCAATGAAAGCTATATATAAGGGTTGGTTATATTCTGCACATTTCTCTATCACTTGATTGATAGTGTGAATATGGTCTATTGTTGAGTAGCCTTTACGGAATCCTGCCTGGTCCTTTGGTTGACAGAAGTCTAAGGTGTTCCTGATTCTATTTGCGATTACCTTAGTAAACACTTTGTAGGCAACGGACAGTAAGCTGATCGGTCTATAATTTTTCAAGTCTTTGGCGTCCGCTTTCTGATGGATTAGGATTATGTTAGCGTTCTTCCAAGATTCCGGTACGCTCGAGGTTATGAGGCATTGCGTATACAGGGTGGCCAGTTTCTCTAGAACAATCTGACCACCATCCTTCAACAAACAACACAACAGGTTAGGTTAGGTTAGGTTAGGTTAGGTTAGTAAGTTAACTTGTGTTAATTAATCTATTGCGTATTTCAATTTTTTTGTGCCTGTCTGCCTCTCCCAGTAGACAGCTCATTGACTAGAATTGTGCTATCCACCACAGACAATTTTTTAAAATGTTTGAAAGTATTCGCTCAAACATCCTGTAATATAGACAAATCGTAAGAATCCAACAGTGGCACGAAGGATAGCGTAGGGGAAATTATTTGTAGTTGTTGATTGTATTAATAATGATATTGTCACGTAATGATGACGGTGAATAATACAGCTGTAAAACTGAATGACGAAACTGACATTTTATTGGGCGAACTTGTGCCCACAAAAGCAAGTTACGCTCAAAGCACAGAAATAGCGGCAAACACGGTCGGTGACCGTCGAAATCTGATCTACCGGTCAAGCGCGTCGGCTTTGATACACGAGTCATCGAAGGTTCCAGAGTAATCGGTGGTGCCCGTGTGTCTTCCAGAAAGTTCTACAAAATTCACGTCGCACATGCAATCAGATTAGACAAGCTTCGGTGACAAGAGAACCACCGATAACATCCGAGAAACTACCGATGCATGCGGGCGCGTCACGCGCTGAGCGATGACATTCGTTAGACGGTGAAAAGCGCTCACCCGTAGAAAATAAGTAAGTCCACGTGTGAATATAAATAAACGGAAATGAGAGTGGAATAAAAACAACTGCGCGCAGGTGGGATACGAACCCACGTCTTCGCATTACGGGTGCGATGCTCTCACCAATTGAGCTACCGTGGTGCCGTTTTCCTATTTACTTTCTGAGGTATATATGTTTGTCTAACAGCACTTCGTGCTCCTCCAGATGCTCCTGTTTGCTACCCTCGGCTCATCAGGTCACTTTGAACGGATTTTCGCTCACCGCTGCTGAAGGGGTCCGGTCGGACGTAATCCGATGCGTTTGCATTATATTTCAAGCGAACAGTGCACAGTGACTGAACGTGCCGGTGTAAGCAAGTGTGCCGCTCTTGCGCTTGAGCTATCATCGATGCGCTTCCGGAGAAAATTATCTGAATAAATCGGTATTCGAATGTAAAAAGTGTGCTCAAATATGCCTTGTGGCGTGAATGTCAAACGGCTGTAGGGACGTTCGAGGAGCGATCGCGCCGCCACCGCCGTACTCACGGGGTACCGACGCCGCGTGCGCAGTCCGTGCGCGGAGGGTTAGAAGGCCTCTCGAAACTCACAGTGGATTTACCTGCGAACACGACGTAGCCAAGTGGACGCGCGGTCACGCCCCGCTCAATCGACCCTGCCGGAGCCAGGGCAGCGTTTTGGCTTTCGCTGCTCGCATGAGCGTTGTGCTAACACACATTAGCGTTTCTGAGCGGCAGTGCGTATGCGACAGCGTGGCGCATCCACTGGTCTGAGTGTAATGGACCCTGAACGTCCAGCTAAATGTGTCGCATCCTTTTATTTCACACACGCCGACTGTTTTGCGTCGGCCTCATCTCGTGCGCCACCGAGGTGCGACACCTGTTGCCGCTGCCGGCGTTTCTACCCGCGCCAGCGTTGTCACACACCTCGTATCTGCCAGGACGCACAGCGGTAGTTGTACCGCGTGCTGCATCGCGCCTTGTCCCCTCCGCGTATTGTTGAAACCAAGGTATAAGTACATATGCTAACGAAGCTCCCATAGAAGCCCATACCTCCTGCGATGGCGGCTTGTGGAGGCATGGCAACACCATCTACATTTGGTGGGGCCAATTTCTCGGTGAAAAAAAAAAAATCAACGTTTTCCGGTCGAGGCTTGTAGCGCCAAGTCATCTACTGCGCCAGCTCACATCCCATGCCATACAAAGAACGACAGTACAAATGAAGCGTAAGTGAGGACCATGGAGGAAGGAAAAAATATAGGAGGGAGTATTACGTCACGCAGCCAGCCTTGGCAAGCCAAAGCTCCGTGAAGCCACAGTGGTGGCCCAACACGTGACCTCCTGCGTCGAGATCACACCGCAAGAATCGATATTTTCTGAGACGTTTGGTTCCCAGGAGCTACGCCAGTAGTTTTTATTCACTCTAAAAACTAGGAAGGGTATCGCAGGAGTGAAGCTGCCGGTTCACTCTTCAAAGCGTCGTTTTACTCTCGCAAAATGTCGAGGAGAGTGAAATGCATTGTTCACTCTGTCACCAAGGAGAGAGTGAAATGTGCTTTTCACTCTCCCCTTCAGAGAGAGAGAGTGAAAAGACTCTCGCGACAATAGAAAAGAGAGACTCTTGCGGCAATAGAAAACAAAACGTAGCGTAATCTTCTGCTTCAACTGTAGGTGGCTGGCCCCTAACATGGCAATGTATCATTCATGCACGCTGAGCAAAGAACACATCGTTTTGCTTCTAAGAGAACAGGCCGCCGCAGTTCAAAGGAACGCGTAGCGAGCGCTCTACTTTTTCACTCGGAGTTGCTCCACCGCGCGCGCGCGCGCTCAAGATCGCGGAACAACACAGCACCGAAAGGTGATCCCTCCGCCGAGCAGCACAGCAGCAGCAAAGGCCAGCCAAGGGAGATCGTATGTCAGCCATCTCGCGTCGCCACGAAAACACGACAGTCGTTCGTCATGCCTTGGATATAACAGCAAATCCTCCACGGTAAGTGAATTCTAACTTAGGTGCACATTGTCCGTATATGTCATGCTATCGCCAGGAAGTCGTCGCTGCGCTTAGCCGACGCGATTGACAAAGGCCTAGGCATACGCGCTGTGTCTCTCGATGTCAATCGAAAAAGCCAGTCGTCGCGATAACTGCATGTGATTTTATCACTTTGCCGTTGCCCGTAAGAGCTTTAAAGATCGCAAACGCTGCCTGAACTATGGTATGTTCAATAAGACGCCAGGCGAGAGGACGCTTAAAATGGTTCGCTCACCAGCCTGTGATTCCGAGCCTATGCGGAGCGTGATTAGCGTGCGTTTTGTGTGTTTGAATTTATTCAGTTTGGCAGTATACTGTGTACGGAACGCTGTTGAACTAAGGAATCACATAACAGAAGGCGTCATTTTGCTGGCAGCATGCTTTTTTTTATAAATAAACCGCGCGCTTGACGGTGTCTCGCGCAGGGGGAATCTGCGACCACTGAAGTTACGTGCAGCACCAGTGCTAGTTAGAAACTTTGCCGCAGGCATTCAGCTGCATGCTGCAAGAGGTCAGTTGGGCGCGTTATCTTGAACTTACTGAAAACGCATGAGGAATCCATGTTTTATGCTGAAAAAAGTATAAACCCCATATAAGCGATCTTGCGCGCGGCAGCTACAAGCAACGCGACGGAGATGGCTGTCGCGTTCGCTCGTCGCCTACAAGTCGTACTCCGTGCGAGCGACGATTTTGAGCGACGCCTCCCCGGTGTTGCCGGCATGAGGGCTGCAGTCACGCGTGACGCGTGCTTTAGTAATTTACGTTGATGTATTTTACTATAAAAAGTAGCATAAAATATTTCCGGAGGTCTTGCAGTACGTTCTTATCCTTGCACGTATAAAAATTGAATCATTTGCTCGTTCCGCGCGACAATCGGTAGTATTTGAGCGATGTATGTACATCCAGTTCCGGCTTCGCGCTATTGGCTAGTCGCTCATAGCACTTCTGGGCGACCAGCGACGATTTCTAGATTTCCAGAACCGAACCATCTGTTCAAGCGACGGCCCGTTTTGTCGCTCGTCGCCGTCGCGCACTAAATCGCTCTCACAGTGTTTATCCCTAAGACTGAACTGTTTTTGCTCATGTTGAAATGGTGTGATTATAGGTCTGGTTTTGTCTCCTGTTGCGGTTTTCGTGCACGGTGCCAAACTGAAAGGATGCTTATGTCTACGAACTCGGTGAATTGTCGAGCAGCTAGTTACGCATCGGCATCGAATATAACGGCTGCTGTGTGGAATTACAATTGCAGGGGCGCTTTGCATGCGCTTATTGTTTTGGACATGCCTGTGCATTTGCTAATATGAGTTGGCGTGTCAGAGTTATGTCATATGAACAGCTAAATCAGCCTTCCTCTGGGGGTTACAAGCGTAATGTGTGCATTTTGCTATAGCATGGCAGATCAAGATGTGTTTATCGCTTGAATATTTTTAGTAGAGAAATAAAATATCAAAATAAAATGTTGCTTTAATTCCGTGTTACCACTCTGTCGTACGCAGAACAATAGGTTGGTGTAATAAACTAATAACTGCGGTTTAACTGCAACTTTTACATGCCTACAAGAATCTAAAATGCTAGATTTCAAACTGCAGCAGTAGTCGGGTCTGTCAAAAATGAACTCCACTGCGCACCTCATGCATGAAAATAAGTTCATGCCTTTTAGTAAGCTTAGATGCAGGCCGCAGTGAACTTGTTAGTATTGAAATGTGGGTAAGCTTGCCATAACAAGCCTTGTTGCCCTTTTTTATAGGCACATCTATATATCCATTGAGCTGAAGGACAATATTTTCATCCCTACTGAGCATCATGTTTGCAGCTATAATCCTCAAATTATGGCTTCAGCAGTGGCACAACCAGGGATGGTGCGGGGGGGGGGGGGGGCACACTGTGCACGTGCTTAGGATGTGTCACAAGTGGTGTTTGCGATACACCAGACTCATGACAGAACTATGACGTCTGAAAATGACCAATATTCTATTCATTAGCAGGAGTATTCTAACATTCATGAAAAACAAGGATGAACTGTGGTTTATTTGTTTTTTTGCTTAAATCTAAAAATTGAAGTTAGTTTAGCAGTTGACTGTTGCAGTCATTTGGATGTTTTGCATGCATTTCACTAGGAAGACTAAGAGCTAAGACTTTTTAATTGCCATGGCCTTGACTGTCTTGATGTTGTTTTGCACCATGCCCTTGTGTTGACTTTTGCATACGATATTTTTCAGGCACCCGCTTTATATAACGCAAGAAGGCAGCTGCAAGGACACGAGGATGTGAAAGAGCCAGTGCAGCGCGACTTCACGTAGTGCAGAGGAGCCAATGCCAAAAAATCAAAATACATTGGCATGTTATTTGGACAAGAAAACTAGTATGTGGGTATATTGGGTGTACCATTTGACCAAATGTCAACAAAATCAAGATACAGTATGTTACACGAAGATGAAAATTCTCACGTGCTCCAGGCAGTCATCTTAACATGGTATATTTATGTAATGTCTCTGATTGGAAAGTCAAATCAAGTATGCTCTCTGGAGACAAACACATAGCAGCAAGTGTCATTGAAAAGTTAAAAATGTGTTTTAAGAAAGCTGATTAGTTCTGAGAAGTGACTGCATTTTGTCTTGCCTCTCAACAGATATATCCATGTGATAAAAAAATAGTGGTACAATGAAATTGCATATTTGCTTAGCGACATGATACATACTTGCAATGAGCACGGTGCCTGTGTTTACTATAAAAAGCAACAGCCCATGCTTGGTTAGGTTAGGCCCACTACAACATGCAGGCATGGGTGATTGGCGCTTTTTTTATTTCTGTGTCGTGAGGTTTATTGACGTGCGTATAGGTGCAGTGGCACGCAGTATGGCTAGTACAAAAAAGGGGGGGGGGGGCAGATATATGTAGCTCACTGTACACGACACAGGGCAAAGGAAATCCGTGTTCAGCAACTATGTTAAATGCCATGTACGTAAATTTTACAACGCTACTCGTTCGAAGCGCGCACAGGTGCATATTGAAGAAAAGTTTCCAGGGTAGATAATTTAGTTCGTAATTTACACTAATTTTGCTTAACCACGAGACATAATAATTTGAATATACTGCACGGAAACACCTAGAGCGAATTAAATTGTGTGTCAGCTTCGTGTGTATACATATAGTCTTTCCTATGCATTAGATTTTTTGCCTAATGCATTAACAGTTGACAGCCTATCTTATGATGTGTACTCTGTTTACATTACAGTTGTTTATTAGTTTACTCGTTTGTTTTGCGACTGATGAAATGCCGGCATATATATATTTTCAACATTTGACATAACCCTGTATGTTTTGCAGGGACAACCCAGGACGTGCATTTCTCAGCACCCAGTCAACTGCTAAAAGTGACTCAAACACAGGCCACCAGTAAGTGGACATCAGTTGCAATTTCACATTATGCAGTTGGTGGCTGCCTTGTACGGAGGCTTTTTTTTTTAATGAGATGGTGATGTCGTTCTAACGTACACTTTGACCACAAAGGTGCGATCATGTCTCACAGAGGCATATATGGTTGCTATTCTCTGCCAGGGACGTGTTCTCGTGTTCGTGAAGCATTTGTGTTTGGCAGTATTGTCGCCCAATGAGTCGGATATAAACACTAACTCGCCACTGCCGGCAAGTAGTTGCGAGAAACGCATTATGACGCTGTGAAGTTATTTCATTAATTCGAAGGAAAGTTTTGCCGCAGGAAAAAAGGTTGCTATTCCAGGTAAACATGTCTTTTTCTCACAGGTTATTTAGCCAAACTGTGGGTGCATGAAATTCGTGACTTATGAATAGATTTTAATTTATTCTTTAGTGATGCTTCTAAAAGAGACTGGAAATAGTATGTGACTACCTCTGCAATCAGCAGACCATACATTTACAGTCATAAGTGGCAGTTCCATGCAGTCTCGCACTTTATATAACCTTTCCTTTCAGCAACATTGGAACTGGTGGCTGCGTTTTCAGAAGGAGAAGTGCACTTGGCACTGTATATGTATGTGCGAATTCGGTTTTCTTTGTATGTGTCGGCTCACTGACAAACAGTGCAAAAATCTGTTGTACCATGAGCCTGACGACGCCTTCTGCTGCTAGAAATGCGGCACTTCGTATCTTATAGTACTGCATGACATTTAAATCAAAGCTACCACATAAAATGATCAAGAAAACTAACCGCTGTTATAGCTGTTTTCCTCAAAGAACGCTTGTCCTTTATGGGCTGTGTTAATCTGAGCTCTCCACCGATGTTTCAGTAGTATTATCCCTTAGTGAGTGAGAGATTGGGGGCAAATAATCGTGTTAGTGTTTAAGTGGTGTCCTAATTATGTGCATTTGTGCCAACAAAGTTGTCTAGATTACTTTATTGTGTAGTGTAAAGCTTATGAAACCATCAGCAACTAGTGAGTTGCTAACACGCATATGGATTTGTCACTATACAGGTGGAACTCGGCTGTACCACTGCAGTGCTGCGGAAATTGCCTTCACCAGCGGCTTTGCAACAGCTGTTTCGCAGCATGTCGGTATGTGTTAATTTATAATTATGTTGGGATGGCCTAGTATTATGGACCACTGCTACTCTGTATTGTGACAGATCCATATGATAAGGGATGTTATGGGCACAGCGAAAACCTTTGAATTTTTTACTATGGTACATAAACAGGTCTCCTTTTCGTCACTGGAGCAGGAGAGGAGGGCATGCAGGCACTCCTGAATGTACATATATTTCAAAACATGAGAGAGACATATACACACACACACACACACACACAATTAAACTAAAGGCAGGGACGTTCCATCTTTCATCTTGAATTGAATTGTGCAGCGCAAAAATACAACACAGATCACAGAGAAGCACACATGTTAACAGGTTTGATACACACGTTAGTTCAACAGATTTGATACTTCAAGTGTGCTATTTTACACAAGGGGGAAGGGGGAGAAAATCTGAAAAAAAAGTGGAGTGGAAAAAAAGGAATCGTGCCAAAAAGCATGAGAAGCATCGCGCAGCCAGGATCACCAGCAGGACATCTAAAAAGCACTCTGATAAAATTACATACAGGACAACCTTACGTATAGTTTGTTTCAATCAACTCAGATCACATGCAGCCATTACTGCAATCAAGTTGTTTCCTTATGTCATATGAGGGAATGATGTGGGCCCAAAAAACTGTTTAGAGCTGAAGGATTATGTTCCATTCTAGCCTCATTGCCTGCTTTTTTATCATATTGTTATCAGCTGCTTATGTTAGGGACAAAAAGTAAGAGTACGAACTGTTTCCCGATTCGCCATTCCACACAACATGTCTTTGTGACTATATGTACATGCAGATGATCCATAGTTGAAAAATATTCAGTACAGTAGAATCTCATTACAAGATGCACTTGGTTGTAAGAGACATCTGAAAATGGTTTGGTTGGTTTTCCGATGTTTGCCACGTTAACAATACTGTATACAAGAGACACCTTTGTTACTAAGGATGACTTTTTAAGTATTCACTACTTCGAATGGACACAACCCAGACACATTCACTTTGTGCCCCTTGTGTGCTCCGAAGGGCGTAAAGATCACGCAATCCTTACACAAGTCAATCGCACATGTCTCTTTTAGCATGAACCAGAAAAGGAGGGAAACGAGGACAGTGCAGGGCAGAAAGTGTTGGCAGTTGAAGCTGACGAGCGTCTAAGAGCACCTCAAAGGTACTGCGAGCAACAAGGCTTGCAAAGTGAAGTGTTTAAATTCCAGAAGTTGGGAAGGAAGCTAACACAATCTACAGTCACTAAAAAGCTGTGAATGTCTTCTTTAAAGGGCCCCTAAACCACCGAGGTTGAAATTTAGTTGCGGTGTTGCAGTTCTATACAATAAGGCAATGAACAGGTAGCCACGAGAATTTTTCGTAACGGTGCAGTAATAGTGGAGCTACGTGTGTTTGATTATCGAAAAGTAGTCCCCACTTATTTTACTCTTTCATCTGGTACACGCCATATGGACAGTATCGTCTTTTCCTTGCCTAGTACACCTCCAAATGTTACGGGACAGGCCAACACCAACAAGCTCTGTTGCTGTTGCGCTGGCCCGTCATCCTGCGAGGGGTGGCGCTAATACAACGGAACTGTATGGTGACTCGTGTTGAAGAGCCTCATAGGGAGACCCTTCTGTTGGCGTTTCTGTTCTTTGCCCCCATTGGCTGCCCACAATGGCATCGCGCGCAACACGACGAGGAAGAAGGAGTGTGTGTATTTGCTTGCAGGCCTTGCCGGCAGTCGTACACTTTCGTTCGACCAATCGACAGCACCGGAAACTGGTGACAGCATCAGAGACAGCCTGGTGACGTCGGGACAAACTGGGGGGTGCAGGATAGGTCCAGAGAGGCGCACGGGGTCATTTTCTTCATATTGTGGTGCTCCGGCAGTGCTACGCACTCTGGCATTTGGCTTCGTCGATCGTGACGGCATTCTGATTTCGATATGCGTGTTTACTTGAAATGTTCAAAAAATGTCGAGAAGTGGTTTAGGGGCCCTTTAAGCCACCCTGAGCATTTATTCCTTCAGATATATCAAAACATACTTTAGTGATGATGCATAATAAAGTGATCTAGTCTGGCTCCTCAGTGTCTCAAAATTTTTGGTTTTGAGAGACATGTTTCCCGTGCCTCTTGAATATCTTCTGATGAGGCTTTACTGTAATATACACAAACAATTGTGTAACTCCTCCTGCAAGTATTATTCATTAAGCCCGGTCACTTATGTGCAAAGCTTGTGATTAAGTCTTGATGTCCGTACTTTTTAGAGCTATGTTTATTAATTCATGCTGTTCTTATTGGTTCTTTGATGCAGGAGACAATGCCTACGAAATTATTGGCCCTGATCATGAGAGCCCTCAAGGGGCAAACAACATCTCTGTTGCAGAAGTGAGCCCGATACCACTTGGAAGCTACCATGACAGATGACACGGCAGCAATAGATACAGAGACTGCCATGTCTACTGCAGCTGCAACAGTGTACGAGGCAAGCAGCAGTGCGTCAGCATCAGCAGCAGTGTCAGAAGGAACCACACCAGGCCTGGTAGAGCAACATGTGTGCTATCACTGACTTTTTTGTAGTGGATACAACTCATTTGCTCAACATACAAAAGCTTTTCACCACGACTGTGAGCCAGTGTTATTGTGCAGCAAGTGCAAGACTAAGTTAGGTGTTATAACACAGTACAAGCATCACTTTAATATATGCAAATGCAAACATATTACAGTTGTTGCCTCCCCAGCCAGCCCACATAGTGACAACAACGTGGAACACATGGTGGGACACACCTCTCCCCCATTACAATATAGTAGAGACTGTCAGTGTTGTTGCTAGATTGACTGGTCTTTGTAGGCAACTAGAAGGACAACACAGGTGTCATAAGATTGTTGTTGATGTTGTTGAAGAGGTAAAAAAAGTTTGATGCAGCTGAAGTGCCAACTGATATTGAGCAAATCAAAAGCAACCACCTGAGAAAGCAACACTATCGAAATTTGGGTATCTATGTGCCGCCAACTCTGGTAAGAATGGCATAGGACAGAAGTGTGATGAAAATCACACAGACACTGCTGTTGCATCACTGGCCACAGTGAGCAGCGACTTGTAGGGCAAGAGAGTCAACTGAAACTAACATTATGATATCATGCTCCCATGTGACCACTTTTCAAGTTATTTTGCAAGATACAGCTCAACCTCCAGAAACGAGACTGCAACTTGTCTGTAAAAAAGCTTTCACAAAAAATTATTCATAACACTATTAACATAGCAGTATCTTTTTTTTTGTGTGTCGGTTCGAGGTTCCCGGCTGTCCATTAATGCAAAAATTGAGGAAAAAAAGAACATGTGTCGTACTTACACCTTTTTAACAAGTACGAGGGGGACAGAACTTTTCTAGTCATGCATCTTCATCATACTATCAAGTTTTTAAATGCCTTTTATAATTATTATTACCAGTTATATCTGAAAGCATTGTATGCATGTAGCAGGTGTAAAATCGGGTCAGTTGGATCAGATGCCTTATCTGCAAGCGAGCCCTATATTCAGGAAATTTGAATTAAAATAGTTACGTTAGAGACGCAGTCTTTCAGCACTTTATTGCCTGTGGTTTAAGCATTGCTCAATACTTTTGTGGGTGGCAATTCCAACCGGCACAGCACTGCGCTTTGCCACAGTCACATTTGTCTTCCAAGCGGTGTTTACCATTTGTGTTGATCTGTTTGTGTATGCATAGAGCAAGTTTTAAATTTATATTTTTCTGCATTCTTGTGCTTGCACTAAGCTTGTATAAGGCAGTTACAAAATGTGCGTCACTATAACAAACTGTTCTGTTGAGCTTACACTTGCAAATAATCGTGTTCAGATGGCCGCACTTCTATGCGGGTGCACCGCTAGCTTTGTGTATGTTCTCATGTTTGTATAAAGCTTATATAAGCTAGTTAGAAAATGTATGTCACTAAGCATTGTGATATTCTTTAAAGAACTGCTTGGTTGGTTTTACACTTGTGAATTAGTATTGAGGCGGTGGTATTCCCATGTATGCCCACTGCTAGCTTTCTGTGTCGTCACGTGTTTGTATTAAGTTTCTACAAGGGAGTTACAGCATGTACGTCACTAAGCGCTGTGATATTTTTTAAAGAACTGCTTTGTTGGTTTTACACCTGTGAGTAATAGTACTCGGGTGGCACTAGTCATGTGTAGGTACACAGGGACCATTTGTATACATTATGCTCATGTAAAGCAGTTACAAAGTGTATGTCACTAATTACTGTGATATTTGTTGAATTGCTGTGATGGTTTTACACATGTGAATAATAGTGGTCAGGACACAGTACTTGCGGTGTATAGTTGAATTTATACACTGCCAAGACATGGGCTGTATACGTACCAAAAGAAATGTATGTCATTATATTGTTGTGATTATTACTGTTTGGATTTTATTAAACTGTAATAAAATTGTTTCTTGTATCTATTGAGGTATGGCAATTTGTCATGCAACCAAACTGAGGACCTGAACTTGTGCATACAAATAAACAGCTAATTTAAGAGTATACTGCTCATATTCTGCTAAACCAGTTTAACAAATCTTGTACTACAATGCTGGAAAAATGACAGAGCTGACTCGGATGTACAGAAAAAGTTCTGCACTGGCTGAAGGACTGCCCCACAATGGAGTTTGTAATGTTGCGTTTATTGGAGTAGAACAGAAAGTGCACTTCTATTAAAAATGCGACAGTCGGTGCAGAAACATAAGGCAGACGAGCGGATGTGGCACATTTTTTTCAGGGCCCTCCATGCCTACTACTGCATTTCTAGTCTTCCTGTGCTCTGCGTATAAGCCCCTGTTCAGCCAAGGTTTTTACTCCATGACAGTTGTTCTACTGGGTTTGTAGCAATATTGAAGAAAAAAATTCAATGGTTTTCAAGGACTTCAGAGGCCCCGACACAGTAACTTCAAGGACCTCGTGCAATGTGTGTAGTAGTTTGGACAGGCAATAACTTGTTCAAGAACACGGTTAACTTTAATGCAAACAAAAGAAAACAAAACAAATCGCATTTCAGTGATTTCAAACATTTGAAAGACTGCTAATTTGCCTTTCACCGCCCACCACTAAATGCACACAAGGAAGCATTTCAAGAAAGCGCTCAAATTTTTTCTGCAATAGCACAATTAACTACTTGGACCTGCAACATTTGCAGTTTTTGAATACTGTTTGGTTTGGTTTGACAGTGTACGTGATGTCATCTGTTGCCTCAGCTTTTTTCACCATCAAATAAGCAATAGTCATTTCTAATTTCTTTTTATTGTGTCTGTCGCTCTCAATTTACTCTTCACGGCTTCTCTTCGAATGCCTCAACTGTTGAGCTTCCTGCTTCTGCTCCTCCAAGCACATTTGTCGCCGGTTCCATGTGCATAAAACTGGTATCTGCAGCTCCTTTGTAATTTCAACTTTAAGGATGTCGCTTTCCTTCTATTACCTCCATAGACAATTTTCTGTGACATGCGAAAGAGTGTCACAGAAGGGAAAAAAAGCGCTTGGCAATGTCTGCTAAGTCTAGCCAAGTGTACAGGACTTTGCAGTACTTCTAAAAATTCAAGGGTTTTCAACGCCTTGAAAATGGCATTTTAGAAATAAAGGATTTTCAAGGATCGCTGCAAACCCTGGATTCTAGCACCTAAATTTTACAAGCTTATTTTGGCATGGAGTTAGGAAATTCATGCTTTCTAGCTAACGCTGCACTATCTCTGTACAGTGAAGCCACGAGAGCGCAACTATTTTGGAGTAAAGAAAAATACTGAAAGCTTTTAATACCACTCTTCTTTTTTTCTATGGAGCTTCGTATTGCCTAGTTAAGTTTACGAATGTGCCTGGTTTTGGCGGGCGTTTCTTCGACATTTTCTGGAAGAAGCAGATGTCTAGCCCCCGTATTCAGAAATGTATCTTAATACAAAGCTCATGCTTGACTTGATATAAACGACGCCTGGTGCGAACGTCCCCCAAGACGCTCACTGCCTTTCTTTTGGTGCGTTCACGACTTGCGTCGTTTAGATCAAGTCAAGCATGGGCTTCAATTTATGATGCATTTCTGCATATGGGGGTAAGCGTGCACAATTCCGGGCAACGCACTGTGCCATTGACACTGAGAGAAAACGGGGAAAACAGAGTTAACCACTTATGCTCCTAAACTTTCGCGTACCTGTGGTGTGCGTGAATCGTGGAAGAAGAAACAGCGCAAACACAAGGACGAAAAAAAGCATCAACCACACCAGCGCTTCGTGGTGTGGCATGTTTTTGCGTCGTCCTTGTGTTGCGCTGTTTCTTCTAAAATGCTCAACCAACTAGCCGGCAAGTCCATCCTGTGCATATATAAATTGAACACACGCATGAGTGTAGATGGTCTTCGAAGCTTTTAGAACGAGCACTGCCACAGGATACGAGCAGTGCACGCGTAACAAGTGGACACATTAGTCATTTAAACATGCGTGCCAATGCATTTGACGCGGCTATCGGCATAAGCAGTCTCCAAATGCTGGAATGCGTGTGCTTCAAAACGCTAACGATCCGCTGCTAATGCAGGACAACAGCTCACAGCGGACTGAACCAAACTCTAAACTAATGCACTTGGCAGCGTGAGGCACGTCGAAATGCCTGGTACTGGCGTCGCAGTTGCTCACCAGTATACGCGTGAATTAAATTCACATACGTGGATGGTTGGTGCAATACTTTGTATCCGCGTATTTTGGAGAACATGGGCTGGAGAAGCACTCGATCATGAGCTGAACGGCACATTTGTTATTTTCCTGCGGTGACGACAAGCCGTGAATAGTTCTCACGTTGTCGTCTACGTTGTCTTCCTTCGTTAGTCGTAGCAAGGAATGGAAATGATGCAAACGCACACGTATTCCAGTACACAACAGCACAGCACACTGCAGAGAAACCCCACCCACCACAGCCGATTCATCAAATACGTTTGGTATATATATATAAGCTCTAAAAGAACACGACTGGGCGTGGCGGCGCTGTGGTGTAATGGTTATGATGTGTGTTTTGAATTGTACAAATGTGAGTGTACGCGGGTTCGAATCCACATGATGTATAGAGCATTGTGATTCTTGATAAGTATGTGATTCCCTTGGCAATTGTATACTAATTAGATTGTGTGACTCCTGATTGTGAAATTTGCGGAGATATTTGCAGATTAAGTGTTAATTCGCTTTTTTTTCTCCTCAGTGGCGTTCGTGACGCATACGCATAGGCCGCTTCAGAGCAGTCACGCCTCACGGTAGGCAGCAAATAGCCAGGAAAAAATGACTTTAAAATCCTGCATAACTTTGCTCACGCCTATTCTGAAGGCCGCTTGGAATCGGGCCTGTGTCTCCGAGGAGCCGCCTAGGGAACAGTATATCAGCGGCCCTAATTTGATCTGATTTCCTGCCTGCATGCGTGACCAGGACTTGGCTAAGAGGGTATTGGGAAGAGTACTAGCACTCTGTTCTGAAGGAGTACAAGCACTCTGTTTGGGGGAGTAGAAGTACTCGGTCTGGCGGTGTACTATTAACCCTGTGGGGAGAGTATTAGCACTCTACGGAAGAGTACTAGCACTCCCTGTGGGAAGAGTATTATCACTCTGCGGAAGAGTACTAGCAATCCCTTGCGGTGGAGTAACAAAACTCTGTCAGGAGGAGTTGACCTACTCTCTCTCAAAGAGGGTCGATCTACTCTCAAAAAGAGAGTGAAATATGGGACAAGCAGCTACTCCCTCAAAGAGAGTGCCCGGCACTCCCTTAGTTTTTAGAGTGTTCGGTGCGCGCTTGTTCGGCTGCCGTGGCCTGGCTCTGCCTGCAGAGTGGGAACACTAAAACCAACCACGCAACTTTGACCTGCAATCACATGTTGGGCCATCAGGTTCGGCTCCAATCGCGTTGCGGTATGCTCCCTCGTCTCTTTTTTCCTTCCTTCATTGTGGGAACATTCGCCACTACATCGCGTCACAATCGATTACGAATACACCCATCTCTATTTGTAGCCCTCATTATAGTATAACGAAATGCATTTCACCACTGAGTCTTGAGAGTTTTGCTCGAATTCAGAGCAATGGGTTCACACAGATTTTGAACTAAGTACAACACACATGTGTCCTTAGTACCAGCGCTAATTTATTATTGCGCCGTTAACATAACATTAACAATGTATTAAAATAATTTACAAAAACCGCCATTTAACCTTCACTAACATAGCGCATGTTCCACTAGTAGTTTTTCTTTGGTACTGAAGACATATAGCTAAAACATATTTCGTTAAAAGGCAGTTAAAAAATAAAATTACTGATAAAACATTATAAGGTTAGTACTATATATATTGCCGTTACACTTTATGGCTATATACGCGTAAGAGTTTTGACGACATTACTGTTTTCTCAGCCCCGGAAAAGCTGGCAAGGCTTTGTATGCGTGCAAACGCGCGTAAATCCCGTCAGAGTCGGGTACAGAGCACGGGGTTCAGAGTCGGGCACAGCTCTGTCGGGCACAGAAAACGTTTTGTGACATGCGTAACGAATATAATTTACCAAATTCCCCTGTCTTGCGGCAGCAAATATGTTGGACAGACAGGCAGCTGCTTAAACGATCGTTTAAGAGAGCACTGTAACCACGTCCATAACACTGTTCAAGGCCACTTGGGCATCCATTGCCGGGACTGCGGCTGCGTGCCCCTCTTTGAAGATACGGAAGCTTTAGCGAGACACAGCTCACCCGGGAAATTGTGGAAGCTGATTTCATCAGAAAACTGGGTAGTGTGTGCGTTAGTGTCCCCTCTATCGCGCTGACCCCTAGTGAAGTTATGTATCTCAACAGATAGAAATCGTAATGTTCGTTTTTCTCTTTTTTTGAAGTGACCATATTCTTAGTACAGTGACTTGCTGTTAGAACACCCCTTGTGACTGCCTTCCATTTTCTGCGCATGCCCCCTCTTGTATATATACACACGATGTGGCAACGCAATAAAATATTGTTGGAAGTGAGCGCTGCGTATGTCGTCTCTCGCAGTCCTTGCCCTTCGCGCGGTAAGTCATTTTTTTTCATAAATTACGAACTGGCCCAAGAAACCCCCCTAATACTGGATAAGTTTTGTGTGTTTATAAGAATAAAAAAAAGCACCTGCTAACGCAATTGAATTATCGTTTCTTGAAGGTTGGCCTTTTGCCGCGAAGGGAAGAAATGAATGAACATTGAAATAAACTTCATAAGAAAAATTCTAGCCTCCGAGATTGAGCTCCTCCGAGATAGGATGGGGCGCACTCGCAGCTCGATCTCGGAGGCGATGGTAATACTTCATCTAGCCGCCATCAATAGGACGTCTAAACTTTCCTTGCCCTACTACTAGAACAATATCTAATTGAAATAGTTCACATCATATAGTATAAACAATATAGCCCGGGCGAGCTGTCGGAAGGAAAAATAGCGAGTGGAAGGACGCTTATATGTTAATGCTCCAAAAGTAGGCTGCAGCGTGTATTCCACCGCAGGGTTCATTGTGCTATACCTCTCCTCAGCAGAATGGCGGTCAGCGAGAACCGTGAATGACAGGTGTCGCTACGCGGCTGCCATTCAATACAGCCTTGCTGCGCCACCGAGCTGGCACTGTGGGACAGGTGCCGCCAGCCTCCGTGTTTGTTATTTTGCTTTTCTTTTTGTATACAACACCTTCGATTATTTCTTTTTTCTCTTGCTTTATTTATTCTTGCTCATACAAGAACTGCGTACGTGGCGGAGCAAGGTAGCCGAATAGACTTATGTTAATGAGTTTATTGTAACGCCAGGGCGAGGAAATCCCCCCACCAGGTTTCGCGGCAGGTCCGGCCGCTTCCCTCTTTCTTTTGCATCTCTTTAGTTGGTCGATAATTACTGTAATCCGCCCAACGGTGCCGGCTATATTGAACACGTGTTTTCCGGTGTCTATATATCTATATACGTAATAGAATGAACAAGCGAGAGGCAATATTACTTTGCACGTAGCTGTTAATTTCTGAGAGCTGGAAGAAACACGAATGCAAACAAAGCAAGTGCGCCTGATTTCGGCCATAATTAGGCCACTAGACAGCCTGTACCGAGCGTTGACTTCCAACAGGTAATGGGAGCCGCCATGAACCGGGGCCGTCATTGGCGCCGTGACTGCCGCCGATGTAGTGCGCATGTGTTCCGCATTGAAGCAACGTCAAGAAGCCGCCGCATTCGATTGGTCAAGTTTGTTGACAAAAGTACGCGTACCACCGCGATAATCTCGCTGAATTTTGCGGAGAAAGGAAATAAAGTATACGAAGGAGCATTACTTCACGCAGCCAGCCTTGGCAAGCCAACTCTCGGTGAAGTAATACACCACTTCGCCTTTTCTCTCTCTAAAAGTCGGCCCCACAAGTGATCCTGCTGAGCGGACTCGGCCGAGTTTGCTTGGTTTCCGGTAGGCTTCAACTGACACGCACCTTTTCGGTAGAGTGGGGCGAGGGGGGGGGGGGGGGGGGGAGGCTTTCTCAACCACCCTGTGCGCATTTTCTCACGATATGCTCGCACAACTTTTGTCGTGTATTGCAAGGTATACATTTATCGTTTCATAGCAACACGCATGTGCGGCAGCCGCATGTTAGTGTGGCACACGTTGTCTTTTCAAAAAGGTGTGCGCTGTTGAGGCAGAATGAATAAAGCCGAGAGGCTTGATCATTAGTGACAAGTATGTGAAGACACCAGACAATAAAGCCAAGGAATGCGCAGGGAAAATTAAATGTTTCGTTTCAGGAAATGCAGAATTTATTATGAATTGGAGGAATTTTGAAACAAGATTTATGTTCTATATAGAAAGAGAAATGAAAATATCTGAACGCGTCATGCGGATGTTCAGAATTCGCTGCTCCCGCCGCTGGAGAGTTCTTTTCTTCCATATTCATTTTCATTTATTCGTTAAAGAAGAGCTGACAGAAAATGCGTTCCTTTTTTTTCTTCATTAGATAGCTTTAGACACATAGTTTTCGGTCACTTAGACTGCATTGCGCTTCAGTTCTTCGAGAGCGCAACAAGGAGTGCAACAGCAGCGTGCGCACGTTCCTTTCGCTCGTGCTACGTGATGGGTCGCAGGCGGTATAGGCTTGAAAGTGCTAGCTCGCGTTCACCCGAGATAGGTATGTGTGCGATCGTGGTCTAATGGGCCATAACGGAAACAAATAGATCATGGCCTAACATTTAGAGTATCGGGCTGTCCCAGGTTCGAACCCACCATCGAACACTTGGATTATTGGTTATTGAAGAAGCCCGAAACAATGCGAGGCAAGGACCTACCTACCGCAATGTGCCGGGGATGAGCTAAAGTTAAATTAAATTAAATTATGGGGTTTTACGTGCCAAAACCACTTTCTGATTATGAGGCACGCCGTAGTGGGGGACTCTGGAAATTTCGACCACCTGCGGTTCTTTAACGTGCACCTAAATCTAAGTACACGGGTGTTTTCGCATTTCGCCCCCATCGAAATGCTGCCGCCGTGGCCGGGATTCGATCCCGCGACCTCGTGCTCAGCAGCCTAACACCATAGCCACTGAGCAACCACGGCGGGTATGAGCTAAAGTATGCTTCGCGTTAAAAGAATAGGATATGCTCAAGTGCTTTTCGACCTCCTGTTTCTGCGCAACGTGCTCATCATTCATTCATTCCTTCTTCCACCACGCTATTATCAAGTGGAATATGCTTCTGTATCGCGATGACAATTCAAGATACTTGGTGGGGATTCAACTTAAAAGGCCGAGAACAGCGCTTACCCAGAAGGGACGGAAAGGAGATAACATGTATGACTTCGACAGCCTCTGTTGAAAAGCCAAACTATGTCACATTTCTGCAACACCCCCGTTACAGTTTGTCATCGTCTTTCATTTTTAGTGTAAGGGGACGGAAACCTTGGTAATTTGCTATACAATCATACTTTCTTTCTTTTTTTCTTTATTTTTGTTTCATGCGGCTTGATTTATCCTTTTGCGAAGGTGTAATGTAAGTGCATGCATGCGGTGTTGTACCTATCCGATTATAGTGTATGTGGTGTTTCTTTCTAATAATTGTTTGTCAGTCGCGAGTAGCGCTGGTGTTTGTCTTTTTCTTGATCGTCCCTCATCTGTTGGCACTTTTTCCTTCAGATAAATTTCAATTTAGTGTTCGTTTGTTGTTGTTGTTGTTTCACTCTTACTGCTTCACCTGTATAGCTTTAGTCTCGTTAGGCCGTGTTTTATTACCTATATCGCATTGTCCCCAGTGTCCATTGTAATAATGCTGTCCTGGTGTAATTTCGTAATCCTGCTACTAAAAGCAGTTGCCGCAGTTTGACCATACTTAATGTTACTGCCACTGCCTCCGGCTTAGATTAATATTTAGGCGCTCTTGGGGGCCCTGTCAGCGTTTTCTGGTCGTTGGCATCTGTAAGTTCGTGTTTCTCTCGTTTCTTTTTCTTTCATTTTCCCTTTCTTTATTTCTTTTATTCCTTCTTACAAGCTCATGCTTTTCCCGTGTTTTCTTGTTTTTTTTTTTGTTCTGTCTGTAGGCCAACCCGAAGCTTCGGCCAAGTTTGCGTTTGTTCTCGACGACGTACGAGGCATGCACTGTAGCAGCCTGCTTGATCGCGCCTATTAATCGGGATTCGCGCTGTCCGCGTTCGCCTCTCTCTTTCTGTATACATTACCAGGCACAAGGATGTGAAAAGAGAGCCATCGCGTGAGACCATGGCTTCGCTTAAGTAGCAGCAGGTCTTCGGGTCCGGATACACCTTCTCTAGGCCTGATGAAAGACGACAGGGCACCGCATGAAGGGGCCGAAGACAAAGCCGCGTGTTTATCTTTGCTAGGTCTCTACGCCATCCGCTAATGGAAGTGAGAACGTCAGCTCACATTCTGGCGCACAACTCTTGCATCGGTGGGTCGGCTGACCTAGAAAGTGCCGACACCACGGCCAGGTTATTGGTTATTCCTTCCTCTGTCTTGCTTGTGTGCATTTATGTTGTGTTGTAACATTTTGAGCGCGTATCAGAACGTGTCACAAAGCAAGCAGCGCACAAAAAGGAAAACCGCAGGACGCGGGGTTCGGATTCGTTTGATGTGTATGTGACAAGCCGGAGCTGCGCAGGAACGAAACCGAGCTCATAAACGGAACGCTGGCCACTCCATAATGGAATGCATCGTTGCGTGTAATCGAGGAATTCACTCGTTTTTCTGTTCTTCCATGTTTTCTGCGCAGCCTTCAAGCTTACGTAACCGTTAAGGCCAAACTACACGTATGCTTGCCGGCGCGTGAAAGCTCGCGCCTGGCATTTGCCACGCCTCGCGAGTAATGGCGATTAGAAACTACAAGATGCGCGCCAGCACGCGTCCAGTTGGCTCACATTTTAATAATAATAATAATAATAATAATAATAATAATAATAATAATAATAATAATAATAATAATAATAACATTTATTTTCCATCAACGTGATGGGGGACATTGTTTCGTATTTTGTGAGGCAGCCAGAGCCCCGATATTTGTATGGAGAATCTAGACAGATTTAGAACAGCGTTTGTCGCCTTACGTACATGAAACGCAAGCGCACCTTTGCGGGACGTTTTGGTGTGCGTCCCCTTCGAGACATTCAGTTTAACGTGCGGGAATGCAAACGAAAGGAAATTCTATTGAGCGTGATGTTAAAAATTAATTTCGCTCATACAGAAAGTGCAGCAGCCGTGGAACCACCCACTTCCAGATCCAGTGAACGAGCATGATATAACAAGTACGTGATGACCAGCTTCGCAAGCGCCGGCACAGAAATCTTGACGTCGCAATTTGCGCAGGGTTCATTCACAGCTTCTTTGCTCTGATCTCGCCGAGGAATTGCGGTCCTAATTACGTTGTGTGATCACAGTCCCAAAAAAATGTTATCTCTTATTTTCTCGGGCATCATATTATAGGAATGAGCGGAAGCACCATATTACTGCATCTTTGGTAAACATGTTTTAGTCCACAACATGGGTGCAATAGCACTCGAGTAACTTCTCCTAAAAGCGTCCTCCTCCCACAACCGGTGTCCGCTGCTGCTCTTCTCGGCACTGAGAACAACGATGCTTTTGGTACCCGTGATTTACAACTCAGAGCGAACAAATAAATCTGCTTATTGATCGTTCCTGGAGCAGAAATACCGCACCTATTTGCTGCGGACTCCGCTTATTCGCCATCGGAGATGAGCATCCGCCAACCATGCCGCTCACCTTTTGGTCCTAGAAGCTTCAACATATCTTAGCAACTTGCAAACACGCAACAGCAGAGACATGTATCTCTTCATTGCACGAAGTGACGGCTACAGGTGACAGTCTTTCATTCTGCGTGCTTTATTTGTTACTTGCCGTCTGTCACAAGTATACCAGACGACATGCGCCCCTGAGAGCCGTTTTGCTGAGCGCAGCTCCACCTTTGCGTCATGATGCGGAGAAGTGGGTGGGGAACTACGCTCAAGAAGGGTCGGTCATGTATGTCTTTCTCTATGGGCCGGTCGGCCCATCTACTCCTCTAGTCACCATAATCATGTTGTTGCTATACGGAAGTGTCTCGCTAGGCCGACGGGCACCGGAATCGCAGAACGATCTCACAAATTGGACGCGCTATGCGCTCATAACTAAAGCGTCAGCTGCGTTTAGACAGAAAGCGAAAGCTCATTTCAATAATTCTTGTCGGTCAACGCGAGTGGGAACGTAGCCATCACGAAAATTCACGTTGAAGCGGGAGCCATGGTTGCGCCACGTTGGACAACGCTATTTCTTAGCGTGCGTCAACATTAGATATGTGCTCGCGCCGCGCTTCGACTCGGACTATCTGTCGTGCACCATCTGCGCATGCGTGCGGCGCGTGAGCGCGAGCTATCGCGCGCCGGCACGCGTACGTGTAGTTTGGCCTTTAGCTACTCCCACATTTCCTTCCAAGCTTTTGCAAGCGCCTGTCTACTGCTGGATCCTTCTGCTCGTCTTTGTCTCCTGCGTTTATTGTCATTCTGCGTTCATGTGCGGTCCTCCGTGTATATATCGCTCTATAAATTAGCAACCGAATGTATCTTCAATCCTGTGAACAATTGCTAATTAGTGCAATCCAACTACTGCGCCGTTCTTATTAAAGTTCTGACTCGTCGGCAAACGTCGTTGATCACACCAAATGTGAAAAGACGAAATTTCATGGAGTTAGACGACTGCTGAGCAAAGCTTTAGTTGACCAAAATGAAGATCTGGCGTAACTTTGAACGTGCTTCTAGATTACAAGGCGATTATACAAACTGTTGTGACTGTAGTAGCCCAAAGGCGATCCACCTCTAATGTATAAGTTGGTGGGACGTTCCCCACAATAAACGGCTGTATGATTGACTAACCCCCGTATTCAGAAATGCAACTTAAGTCGAAGCCCATGCTTGACTTGATTTAGATGACGCCTGGCGTTAACGTGCCCAAAGACGCTCACTGCGTTTCCTTCGGCGCATTCACGATAGGCGTCACTTAGATCAAGCCAAGCATGGGCTTCAACTTAAGTTGCATTTCTGAATACGGGGGTTGGTGCAGAAATGCACTTCAATGCGGCATGCGCAGCAATTTGGGATAACGACAATGAGTTGCTGTGCGAAGCCCATTCACAGCAGCCTATTTAAACACACAAGGCAGATAAACTGGCAAAACGGGCTCGGTTAACATAATGAAAGCCGCATATATGGTATATAGAAATTATGCAAATAACGTTTAGCGGCAGCACTTATTGGGGAAGTATCATCAGCATTGCACTTAATTAGAGGCGCGAACCGAACAATCTACTTTCTGTAAGGCTATACGTGAATTCTCTTCGGAGTATGCGAACTCGATTAGCGTCTTTGACTGGACGTCATAGATGAGCCACTTTACATATTCGACTATACCATGCCTGCCGACAATTAACAGGGTAAGAAAACGTGTCATGGGCAAGGGAACTGTTTCATTTAGCCAGAGGCCATGTCTACACGGAAAGACTACTGCACTCTCGATGCGCCTTCCTGTGTGAACGTTTGTTGCTCTGTCGCCCAGTTAGGGCATGGAAAAGGGCACGTTGCTATAGCTGTCATGTCGTCTCGGATACGGCTTCAAAGTACATGCTGGATAATCACGCATTACTTCTGCCCTCCGTTCCCTTAGAACGCATCTTATGTGTGACGGTGAGTCTTTGCCTTCTTTTATTTTGTTTGCGTTCCTAATATTAGCACATTGATTTTGGCATCATATCTCTTTTCCGTATGAGAGAGCTCGTTATGCATGAGCTCTTTTTCTACGCTAGCCCAATAGATAAACTGAGTGGCCGGAAGCGGTCTGCTTCTAACCCTTTCATAGGAACCCCACCCCCTGGCCCAACCTGCAATATAAAGCGACGCGCTAAGAAGAACACGCCGACACACATATAGGCTTCCCCTGGTTCAATGAATGCACGACATCGAAGAAAATGGAGCTCGCTCTGGGGGGGCAAGAAATAACGAAAAGCAAGGCAAAAGGGTTGACCGGAAATGCTGCGCAATCATACAGGGGGCAGCTTTATAAAGCCCCCGTACATGCCTCGCCGCGCCGTGATGAACGCCACGGTAGCGCTCGCACGAGCTCGCTCCATTAAGAAAAGCCCAATTTTTGCTGCGCGCGCACGATAAATAATAGCCCACATCGCAGTACGCACGTTCTACGCACTACTATGCCTACGCCGGCAGGACGTGGGCGCATTCGTGCGTCGTAGTACACATTCCTTTAGGCCGGCCTGCCTATTTGGCGCGCAGGTAGCTGGCAGCGCAGCTTAACGAGGGCCCACTGCCGGGCGAAAGGTGCCGCCGGCGCCGCCGCTTCCTGCCCTCGTGCCGCCGGCCACTGCCGCGAGGACCAGGGGTGAGAGAGCGCGGCCGGTCACAAAGGTCCTGAGAACTCTGCCCGCGGCCATCGCGTCCCGCGTGTGCTACTACGCGCAGCGGGGACGTCGTTGGAGGTGACGGCCCTCCGGCAGGGCTGGGCGCGATGAGCCGCGCGTATACACGCCCGTGGACGGAAGTGGGACCGGCCTCGTGACTGGCTGCTCCCTCCATCTGTCTGTCTCGGCTGGCTTCTTTTTTTTTTTCCTTTTTTTTGACATCGGTAATAGCGATCGAGGAGTATATAGACCGATGTGAGGAGAATGTATAAACAAGAGGCAATGACAGCGCAAACATACAACTAAAATGTTCCGCAGCTCTGCCGACGATCGAAATCCACTCGCTGCGAAAGGGAAACCGAAAAAAATTTACATCCTCGCTGGAAATCGTAGCGACCCGGGACTAGATATACGGCAGCACTGAAGATTTCGAGACTGGTAGCAAGCATACCAGGCATTCGCTGTGGTTTTTACAACTTTATCGACTCAAAAGCTGTGTGAACTACTATGGAAGCAAAATGTTTAGAAATAAATAGATATTAGTGTGCCATAAATATTATTGTTCTCCATGACCTCGTTCATTCTCGTTCCAGTTGCCAGTGTCATTGTCTAATTTTGTCAAATATGACGACAGAAAGAGGTTCCTTCGTCAGCAAAGAATGCACAATAGGTAGATACGAAATACATTGACTCTGTGCTGTACATCGGTCATGATGGCTACGGTTTTTTGGAACCCAGACTTGGCCAAGTGGAGTCTTAGGAGGGACAGCGCGGATTCACTGTTTTTAACGATAAGGATTGTTGCGGTATCATCCACTGCGAGTAAGTAAGCCCGATAAAACATGGGTAGACTTTGTCACATTTATTCCCTCTCTTTTGTGTTCATATAGTGTGCGACGCTCTCAAGAACATAGCGCTGCCGTTGCTTCTGTGTGCAAAGCAAACGCTCGGCATCACATGGCCCAAATTGAGAACTATATCCTGCATGCCAGTGGAAGCAAGAATTCATAAACAGTTGACCCGGCCTACACCTGCTATGGGGTGTCTTTAGAGGCCCAGGCGTGTTTTCTTTTTCCCAAGTGCCAGAATGGGGCAGCAGGTTATGAACCTTGACAAGCATCTCCGCGCTGGCGCATGCGGCAAGTCATTTTTAAAAAGTTATTTTCTAACATCGTTTAAGACCCTTATTTCTTCCTCTAGCCCAGGGTGGCTAGTTGCTTAATTGCCTTTTATAGAGACTCTTGAATGCCGGACCGCCTAGAGTATGGGAGGCGAGTGTACTATAATGAACGGCGGCTAAACCTTAGCTTTACAGGAGGTATATTGGTGTGCCCTCGTCGAAAGCATGCATGCGAGCTCCGCCAGCATCATTGTAGGCTGGCATCCGCGACCTAAAGCGATCATCACATTTGAGGACTTCGGTGCGAGGTTTTCTTTCTGCCTCCGCTTCGCAATCAGGTTTATCCCCAGCCTCGGCGCCGATGCTGGCACTGACTGCGTGCATCGTGCGAGCGTCCGACCGTGACAAGCACCGGGACCTGCGGGCCGAGTCACTTTACTGGGCAAAAGCTCAGCGGCGGCAGCTCAGGTGGAGAGAGCGCGACGGCTGCCAGAGTTTGCGGTTGTTGCCTTGGCTTCATTGAGATAAGGAAAGAGGAAGTGAGGTCAATTACTCTCGTCCCGACGGGTCAGTGTTTAACTCCGCGATGTAGCTGCTTTGCGCGATATGCCTGAGATTGTGGTGCTCGTCCGTTTTCGCGTTTTGTTTTCCTTCGGCATTTTCCGCTCCGCCATGCGCAGACGTCGCCGGTCAGGCTTATGGACAGGAAATACTCTGGGCTGCTCGCCACGCGCGCATAGTGGTATGTTGTTGCTTGAAGGCGTGGTCCTCCACTTTCTACTGCACGCTTTTCTTACATGTATTGTTTGTGCTAATGCCTGCAGGTGTATTCAGGGCGTAACACTAGATTTCGGCAGAACTATCCTCATTACGAAGTCCGTACCACACGCACATGTTTAATCTCAGGCAAACAAAGCATATGAGAGACTGCAGAAGAGATGAAAACCGTGGCTTGTTTAGCTGGCTCATTGCTGTAGCGGCGGCTAGGGTGAAGATAACCGTAACACGTGCAAATCGGCAGACTAATTAAGAGTGTTTGCTAATTGCGTTCAGAATGCGTAAATCCCGAGTCCGTAATTTATTGGAACAATTAAAGCCAGAGCGCAAGGCACCACCATTTATTTAGAACTCTGAGACTAGTGCCAGCCTCTAGAGATATGAGATATTCCTTTAAAAAGTCGTTGTGGAAATGTTTGCTCTCCTGTTGACCGTTTGTGGCTTTTGATGGAACTTTCGTTTAAATGCAGTTAAGTATCAAACATTTGTTCAAGCAAGGGAGCACCCTTCTAAAGACTTCAGGGGTGATTTAGCGGTAAATGCGAAAGATATGCATTAGCATTACGTCGCACCTATTCAATCTACGTCGCACCCGGATCCATGATTTAAACTGCGTTCACCACATTGCAAAGTGTTGTTCAGGAGCGTACTCGACAGCCGCCCTGCTTCTTCGAGGAGCGAAGTGCAAGTGATGGCGGGCCGGAGTAAAGGTGTAAACGGTTGAAAAAAAAAAACAAGAAAACATTGGACATTTTGGAGAAAAAGAAAACACCCAGGTTTTTTCGTTTTTTTTTTTTGCAACCAGGATGAAATTGAAAAAAGAAAAAAAAAAACAGAGCTTCCCCGCAAAATTTTTCCGTTGCGAAGGTGGCAAGGACTTCGCTTCAACCAACCCTTGATTGACCTCGTCTGTCGCGTACTGCAGAGTCCCCCCTTCTGCGGCGTGTGAAAGAAAGTGGTTCGAGTATGGAAATGCGCACACCAAGCTACGCAACAGGCTCTCAGCGGATCGCGTGCAAAAAACTTATGTACGTGCACTCAAACCTCAATAGAGTGTTTTAGTTGAGCGTCTTTAGGGTACGCTCCGCTCCGAGTGGCCCCGCTAAGCCAATGCTGAGCGGCGGACGAGCACAACGAAAGATAAAAGAGCGAACGCGTAGCGGCATGTTGAAGACGCGTGCCGAGAACGGCGGATACTAATAAGCGTGGCCCCTTCAGTGACGCGCGTGCGGGAAACCGGCGTCATGCGGTCCCGCCCAACCACTCGATGCGCACTCGTAACTAGTCTCAGCCGGACGGCTCGTTTCGTACTACATATTGTCTGCTCGCGTCAGTTCTCGCTCGCACTTGTTTCGTTTGCTTGGTTTTGGCCTCATTCACGCTTGTTTCTATTGTCCTGGTTTGCGATTGTTTTGTAATCTGATTGTATGCAGACACGTCACTAGCGATTGCTAGGCGTCACGGCAACCGCATGACGAGGGTCGGTTCACGAAGCTGTAATAACGACTATAGAACGACCACGACGGCATCCCTGCGGTGGTGCTACTAGGCTCTATTGACCACCAGACAATTTTATACGCATGATATAACCGATTCCTAGCCGCTATTATTGCCAAAGGCCTTTCATGGAGCCCCTACATCTCGTACTTGAAGAATACACTTGCCTCTTTCGCTCGTATACTAAGGTTTATACGTGGCATCTATGCTTTAACTACGCAGGACGCTCCTTCTAAGATACCGGTGATCTAGCAAACCAGTGCTGTCCAACGCTGACAATACTAACAACCGTGTCCTAAAGAGCATTCAGGGCCAAGTCCTTCGAACATGTCTGGGGCTATGTCGATGTGCTTCAACTCTAGCGACTTATATAGCTGTCGACTCATTCCGGGCGCATGTTTGCCATAAATACAAAGTTCCTGGCCACCATCTCGCTCGCTTGCCTGAGCAAAGAACCAAGGAAGCGTTTTCTAGATGAGTTGCGGCTAACTAGCCCTCTTTGTCATTGAAATACTCGTCCGCAACAAGAACGCCATCTCCTGTGTGGTGCCTGAAAAAACGTCCTGCGTACGTTGCTGTTCCAGGAATTGCGAAGAAGGCTACCCTATTCGAGCTTTTGCATAGTTCGCACGCTGATTGAATCCATGTTTATGCGGACGGTTCGGTCTCGGAAAGTTCGATGGGCGCCATTGTTATACTATCTCGATCATTAGTCATCAAGCTTACGACTTCACACTTCACGACATCTACACGTTGCGAACTCGCCGCTCTTCGCGGTTCTGTGGAATACATTTAAAAAGAACCACCTATCAAAGGGACAATATTTTGTGACTCGACAGCAGCCCTCCAGAGCGTGCGAAGTTTAGGACGCGGAAATTACGACCAACTCGTCTATCAAATCAATAAACTTTGCGATTGCGCTTCGGAACGAGGACTTGATATGATATTTCAGTGGCTGCTCGGACAATGCAGTACCGTTGGTAATCACGTCGCCGATGACGCTGCCCGATGTGCAAAGGCTGGAGAACCGACGCTCCATATATCTTTATCGAGAGTAGATGTTGCAAGAGAGCTTCCGAATCTCACGCGTACCATCAGGTGGAGTTACTGGCCTATTCCTGAGAACTGTACTCATCGATTATATATCATCGACCCATGAATGAAACTGCTGTGTTGGCTATATACTAACACTGCTGTATTGGCTATAGGGAGTAGCCTTTACTAGCGCCTACAACCATCACATTAGAATGGCGGACTCACCTTTGTGCACTAAGTGAAAGTGTGAAGAGACCATCGTTCATCTTCTGCGCCACAGTTGTCGGTTCGATGAACAACGCCAGACTCTCCAGTGTGCCCTGAATAGACATAACGATAGGCCATCTACAGATGCAAAGGCCTTGGGAACCTGGAGGGCAGGGTATTCTTTAAATGTGCACCTAGTAGACATGTGCATTTCGTCTGCTGGTGAAGTTCTGATTGGCTCGGCTGGGGCATGCGTCAGAAGGAGACAGACCTTCCCAGAGAATCAGCACCTCAGCAGCAGACAAAATGTACATGTACACTAGGTGAACTATTGCGGAATAACCCCTAACCCCTAGTCTTACAGTTCATCAGCCAAGAAGGCAACATACCTGAGTGCCCGACTTAGGATACGTTGCATCTGGCTTATTGCTTAAAAAAGCGCGATCAAGACGTGTGTCTTCTCTCTCTCTCTTTCTTTCCTTCATTCCCCCATATCCCTCCCCAGGTGTAAGGTAGCAAATTATACAAAATCTGGTAAACCTCCCTGTCTTTGCTTGCTCCCTCTTTCTCTTCTACTAGGAAGGCATGACGAATGTATGAAGACGATTGCATGACGATGAACACATTACGAGTGTCACATGACAACGCTGAAATGACCTCGATACAACAACCATGACCTTATCAAGACCACGATTCCATACCTACTGGCCCAAGCTATTGTACGACTCGTGTTAGGCTGCTGAGCACGAGGTCGCGGGATTGAATCCCGGCCATGGCGGCCGCATTTCGATAGGGGCGAAATGCGAAAACACCCGTGTACTTAGATTTAGGTGCACGTTAAGGAACCCCAGGTGGTCGAAATTTCCGTAGCCCTCCACTACGGCGTGCCTCATAATCAGAAAGTGGTTTTGGCACGTAAAACCTCATAATTTAATTAATTTATTATACGACTTGGGCGACTGGGTCGGGGTAGATGGCGTGACGACAATGGCATGACGGGAGTAAGGTCCCCAAGCTGCAAAGACGGAAATGGACAACCCAGACGGCATCGGGATCATTAGCACATACTTATTGGCACATGCAGGTAAACAACTTCGTCACTGGGTCGGCGTAAAAGGATGGATGGATGGATGGATGGATGGATTGATTCAAAATAGGTGAAGTAGGCAAAGAATGCCATTCGCATCAAAATTGCACGCTGTCGAAGACGATGTCGTGGTCACAAAACAGGCCCTGTTGTCGTTTCTCTGTCACCATCATTCTCTTGCTGCCATGGAGGGAGAGTTCGGACTTGCTTACCCCCTCGTCGTACCGCCAAGATGCCGCTCTCGTCGTAGACGTTGTCAATGTTTCCAGACCAGCTATCACTGTTTTTAACGCTGCTTTAAACTACCACCAATGCACGCGTTCCTTGTCAATTTAGTTGACTTAATTTAGCTCCTCTACCTTAATCTTACATAAATATTTAATAACTTGATTTACAAACATGTGAACCCGATTCCCGTTTGTGAGATAGTGGCCCTTCATATGCCCTCAATTCTTTTCTATACTTCGGAGTTATTCTGTGACTGAGTTGTTTGCATGTCCCACATACTGTTGTTCTTGTTATGGTTTGGTTTCCTAATGGGTATTAGGGCATACTTACTTGGTGCTGGATTCGTGGCGATCATAGAAACCACAGTACCGTGCGGAGGCCTTCCATTGCGCTTAGGTTGGTCGAAGCACGCCACTTCCCCGAGTAGGGGTTGTTGGGGCAATTAATTTTTGGTTGCGGGGCGGAGCGTTCCCGCCAGCCCCTGTTTAAAGGACAAGCCCAAGACAGAAGGAATGCCGTAATCAGTGAAGTCTGGCAAGATATGGGCCAGCGTCGCTGCAGAACTTTCGTAGGTGCCAAGAACCCTATGCCAACGCCGCCAAGGTTAAGTGGTGATCTCTAAAGCCTCCCAGTGGTTACGTTACCGTAAATTTTTTTGCAAGGGAGCAGAGTAGCCGTGTGATCCCTATGGTATACTGCAAGAGGTTCGGTCATCTCCATGTCACACATTTGGTTTGCAAATGTCAAATCTTATATTTGTGGGCGCGTTCACCTGAGTGCAGCACCGAACTGAGAAGCGTTCAAACCTAAATGTAATCAGCCACTGTCGTTCTGGTTTGGAAACGTCTACGTTAAACTCTTGTAGCCTCTGCTTTAGAGGCGTATGATCAATTGAATTTTTTGCTTGCTTACGGGCGTATGAGACATTAGATTTTTGCGTACAGACATGGACATTCAGGCTAGACATAGAAAATCTTCGCTTTTAACACCTCTTTGATGGTGACATGGGTCACCGGTTATGCAGGACTCGGCATGTGGCATGGATATGCACCGGTCTTCAATAAATCTCTTTCACGCTTACTTAGAGCACTGTGTGTGCCCTTCGCGGTATGTGCTGCTCTTTAATGAACCTCTTTGAATTGAATTCTGGCAATGCCTCTTGTCGATGTATGCGTCCGTGGTGTAATGGTGTCAGTATCGGGCTTCTGTTCCCGCTGTCGGATAATTTTAATAATGTTCAGTTAGTTATTTATTACAAATTATCTAGCTAAATATGACAAGTTTACAAAGCCCCGAAGCCACTTGAAGCCATAAAGACGATGTTTTAGCAAATCTATATACTAGCCATACTTCCCATGCTTGCTGAACCAACCAGCTTGCAGCTCCCGTAGACACTAGCGACAGAGTTCCCTCTAGTAATTATTATATGAAAATGCACTGAACTGCTACGGGGGATCTCAAAAGGTTTGGCGATTTTCGAATGACATTCGGATATGTAGCAGGTCACGCAAGAAACATGTCGTTACGTGGTAGTGACCGTGAAGAAAACAGCAAAACTGTAAATGGCGAAACTATAGTGTTTTATTGGGCGAACCTGTACCCTCAAAAACAGGATACGCTCAAAGCACAACGATAGCGGCGAACACAATCGGCGATTGTCGAAAATCTGATCAGCTGGTCAAGCGCGTCGGCTTTTATACATGAGCCATCGAACTATCCAGCGTAATCGCTGCTGCGAGCGTGTCTTCCGGAAAGTTCTACACCATTCGCGTTGCGCATACATGCAATCAGATTACACAAGGTTCGGTGTCAACAGACAGCGGATAGAACCATCGACAACATTCCAGAAACTTCTGATACATCGAGGCGCGTCCTGCGCTGAACGATATTTGTTAGATGATGAAATGCAATCACTTGACAAACAAGTACACGTGTCAATATCATTTCCAATGGTTTCTGCAGCACTTTTCGTAACGATTGGGTGTCTTTAGAGGTCACCGCTTAACCTCGGCCGCCTTGTTGTAGGAACAGAACACCTATATAAACTTAGAGAAGAGAAACTGTACCTTCCACAGTGCAACGGAAATAAGAGTAGCGGTGGCATTGTAAACTAAAGTATGCTACCCGGAGATGGCGCTAGCAAAATCAAAACTAATATCATCGTTATTACGTAGTGAGCAATATGGCCGCTGTGGTAGCGGCTGGTGGGGCTCGTCGCGCTGTTCGCTCGCTGGTTTTGGACGCTTTCTTACCCCTTTCGGGGCGGTATTCGTGTGTACGGTACTCTCGCATGACCACAGATACCTTTATTATGTCGCCAGGTGACCGATAGGCCTCAATTGGCACAAGAACACTTCAAACAAGTAAGCTTACATTGTTTGTTGTCAATGGTGCATGAAGCAGTACATGCCGCAATATTCATATGGGTCAGGTGGAGTTAATGCTGTCAGTCACCGACTTTACAACATGCAGAAACACAGATAGACATCTATTTAACGAAATTGAAAGCTGAAATTGAGTTTCCTCATCGTGTTCGGCTAAAGCAGGGAGAACGAAGCTTCAGATAACGATATTTGTGCTGGGTTACCCTTGTACTTGTATTGCGTATAGTGCTGCTTGACGTGTTTCATAGTATATTGTCTGCGTTCAAAGATTTCAGCTATATTGAAAAAAGAAACATAAAACGTGCTCGGCAAAGATGTACTGTCAGCAGGATAAGTTCGAGCTGCAATGTCCCATTGTTTTCATAACACATCGGCGAGAGGCACGGAGTGTAGGAAAAAAACGCTACGCTAAATTTTACATCACACATTGTCTGCTCTTTATATTCCTGGTACAGGTTTAGTATTTAGTGTTTAGGTGCGGGGCAGTAAAGGCTTCGACACAAGCGTAGTACTCGTAGGAAAGCAGGAATGTTGTGCATGGGGGACAACAGCGCTTACAGGGACCTCTGCAAATATTGTGTGAATAAACAAGGACACTAAATATACGTATAAGTAAGGCCAATTGATGCTCACGAATTCTTGGAAAATGCAATTTACGGTTTCATGTTTAAAAAAGGTCTCGGTTTGTGTATTCAAACAAGTCAAAGAGGTTTTAATGAGATGTAATTTCAATTGAGTAACAGAGGTGAGCAAGAGAAGCCTCAGTCTGGAGTCAACGTTTCAACAAACAAACATATTTGTGAGGACCGTGACGAAGACATGTTCCCACGCTGAGGCTTCTTTTGCTCGTCCACTGTTGATTGTCTTAATGTTAAGCAAAACTTACTTAGAGTATATTTCAAAACGTTTTTGGGAACACACTGGCCAGGTTTGTCATATGTCGTTGGAAGAGAAAGAAAAATTGTCTTTAATGATTTCTCATGCTCTAGTGATTTGTCAGAAATGGGGAGTAGGCAAGTTGTGTGCATTTGCCTTTTCTACCTACCTCTTACGGTGGAGTGCTAGGCTAGTTATTGATTTCATGCAAACTGCACATGAGCCTTTTGTAGTTAACAAATGTAAAATAATGCGTGTATCCATATCTCATTCTAATCCTAGCATTTACCATCTTAACAACGTTCTCTTAGATTTTATCATATCATACAGATATGTTCATATAGACATTACAAATAACTTAAATTGGATCATTATTATAAGCTACGTCATTAACAATGCTAATCACATGCTCGTGTACTCATGGCGCTACTTTTCGAAAGCCCCATCTACTTTAAAGCTACAGCTTTACAAGACTCTAGTAGGCTCGAAACTTGAATATGCATCTGCATTGTGGGATACCAGTAACGCTAATGTTGTTACTTGACTTTAACTAGTACAATATAACTCTACTCGTTTCTTTCTTTCTCATTATAACAGTACCGCGAGTATAACCTTAATAAAAACTAACCTAGCACTTATTCCCCTAGCTAACCGCCGCAAAGTCACCCCCCCCCCCCCCCCCTTTCGCTATTTCATAAAAGTTTCCCTCACACCACACTTCACGTCGAATTCATGCAGCGGCCTCAGTAAATTTCAAACTGCGTTGATAATCGCAGTAAGGTACGAATTGATTCATGTTACACGAAACCTTTCTTTCAATTTTCCGTGGCCACCAAGAAAGTGGAAACCGATCTCGACGTTGAGCGGATGGACAGCAGACTCGACCACTTGATCGAGGCCAAAAACGCCCTGCTCCGCCGATGTAAGGGTCAAAGGCTCAATCGCAGACTATGAAAGAAGATCTCAGAGCTCAACAAAGTCATTGATAACCACTTCAAGGTGCTATACCAGCAGCAGTGGGACGAGCTCTGCGAATCCATCGAAGGATAGATCCGCAACGGCAAATCCTGGGGTATGCTGAAGCACCTTCTCGACGAAAGTGGCTCGAAGTCAAACCAGAGGCATACGTTGGCCCGGGCCCTTCCCGAAGCCATCAGGTCTCACACGGTCGATGAACTCGTCTCAAAACTCGTACAGAAGTACCTGCCCGTCCGTCGCGACGGAGATCCGTCGACCCAACTCCCGGACTACCGAGGCCCTCCACGCCCCGAGCTCGACGAAGACTTCTCCGTTGCCGACGTCAGACAGGCTATCTTCGCACTCAACCGCAAGTCTGCGCCGGGTCCGGACGGAGTCACAAACAGAATGTTCAGAAACCTCGACGACACGTCGATCGTCTTTCTGACCGACAAGATACACAAGTCCTGGAAGAGCGGCGTTGTTCCTGCAGAATGGAAGATGGCCTGCACAGTACTCAGTCCCAAGCCCGGCAAGGCCTCGAACATCGAGAACCTCAGGCCGATTTCTCTAACCTCCTGCGTCGGCAAGGTCATGGAAGTCTAGAAGCGTACGGTGAGGGGCTAGTTGGTATGACATTATGAGAACATAATGTCATACCATAATGCCATAATGTCATAATGAGAACAGTTCTCATAATGTCATGGAAGTCATGGATCATATCAAGTCCTCGTTCCGAAGCGCAATGACAAAGTTTTTTTTATTTGGTAGACCAGTAGGTCGTAATTTCCGCGTCCTAAACTTCACACGCTTCGGAGGGCTGCTTTCGAGTCACAAAAATATTGTCCCTTTGTTAGGTGGTTCTTTTTAAATGTATTCCACAGTAGCGTGAACAGCGGCGAGTTCGCAACGTGTAGATGTCGTGAAGTGTGAAGTCGTAAGCTTGATGACTAACGATCTATATTGTATAACAATGGTGTTCATCGAACTTTTCGAGACCGAACCTTCCGCATAAACATGGATTCGATTAGCGTACGAACTATGCAAAAACTCCAATAGGCTAGCCTTCTTCGCAATTCCTGGAACAGCAGGGTTGGCAGGACGCTTTTTCAGGCACAACACAGGAGATGGCGTTCTTGTTGCGGGCGAGTATCTCAATGACAAAGAGGGCTCGTTAGCCACAAGTCATCTGGAAAACGCTGCCTTGGCTATTTGCTCAGGCAAGCGAGCGAGATTGTGGTCAGGAACTTTGGATTTATGGCAAACATGCGCCCGGAGTGCGTCGACAGCTATATAAGTCGTTATTGGGTGGTCTCTCGCGATGGCAATTGTTGCTAGAGTTGAAGCGCATCGACATAGCCCCAGACATGTTCGAAGGACTTTGCTTTGAATGAGCTGTAGCACACGGATGTTAGTTTTGTTAGTATTGGACAACACTGGTTTGCTACATGACCAGTATCTTAGAAAGAGCGTCCTGTATAGATAAAGCATAGATGCCATGTATAAACCGTAGTATACGAGCAAAAGAGGCAACTGTATTCTTCAAGTATGAGATGTAGGGGCTCCATGAAAGGTCTTTGTCAATAATAACGGCTAGGAATCGGTGATATCTTGCGTATAAAATTGTGTAGAGGTCAATAGACCACTACAACACTGTTTTTCACTCTTCGCAGGTCAGTTCTCTGCCATCAATGCTCATACATATGCATAATGCGCTGTGCTGCTGACTGCAATAATGTCTTCTTCTTGTTCATCTACTATACCACTAGTCTGGAAGGAAAGTTCTTGTCTTGTTCTGACTGTAAGGGGTACTATTACCTCAGAAAGAAATCTTCGTCAGTAACTGAGAGCGCATGCATACACAAAGATGTCAGTTTAAAAGCGTGAGACTTGGATTTGTCCGCGTTGCACATGTATCAAAAACAGTCAGCCAGACACAGGCTGAAATTGTGGGGAAGTTTCCTTTGCCAATCACTTTTCTGCAGTAAACGATAAACTGGATCAACTGACGACAACAGTTGTGCCACTTGCTACTAAGGTAGAACTGGTAATGTTTAAAGCTACTGGGGAGAAGATGGCCGATAAAGTAAGTGAAATTAAGCCTTCAATTGAATTTCTGTCTAGCAAGTACGATACTGTGATTTCTACCATGGAGGCTAACCCAGCGGAGCTGACCCTTCTACACGCTGAAATAGCTTCATTGTCAACTGTTGCCGCTCAGGCTTAGTTTCTGGACAAAGTGAGGTCCCAAGTGAATGATCTTGAACAGTAAAGTAGGAAGTGTAACTTTGAAATGCATTGTCTACCGATCAGGCCTAATCAGAATTTGAGGTCTTTCACGGGGGAGTTGGCCCAGCATTTAAAGCTGTCAGACTTTCAACCTAGTATGATTACTACTATGTATCGCCTGCTCAGTAGGACAGATTCCATTCTGCCCAAACTGGCCCAGACTTGTGATGTTGCAATAACAGGCAAGTTGCTTGGCGCAATAAAGGGTCTCCCGGGTTTGGTTCAAGCAGGGTCATTCCCGCGGCTTTATTTCAATGAAAATTTGACGCGCCACAACAAGGATCTGTGCAGACTGGCACGTCTGAAGGGGAGGGAAAGGGTTTTCAGTTCGTTTGGACAATGAATGGCAAGATTTTCGTCAAGAAATGTGAGGGCGCTTCCATCATCCTTGTAGAGAAGCAGCCTGAACTGGGTAAGATATGCTAAGATGGCAGATGCCGGCTAACTGACTTGCAATAATTTTGTAGAGGTTTCGAAGTTTTTCAGTACTTACAGAGGTGATACTTTTCGGGCCACACATGTTAACGTTCGCTGCTTTCGAAAAGACTGGGACGAATTTTGTGCGCTCACGTCATCTACTCGCCCCGACTATGATGTGTTTATAATAAGAGAAATTAATGCAACAGCAGACTGCCTAAGGCATTGCACATTGCCAGGTTACAGGTTTTCTTACGCGCTTGAAGTGTAGCGGGGTGGAGTTTTAGCAGTATTTGTTAGAGATACCTTAATTGTAACAGAGCTAAGTTTTAGCTTTCACCAGGCTGAAGTTATTGCCCTCCGACTAAATACGCCTACCTTGCCGTCGGTTTTGTTTGCTGTTTATCGACCTCCTTGTTTCAACGGAAGAGTGTTCCTAGCCGAACTCGATCCCGCACTCTCGACTCAGTCACATGGAGATGGAAATAGGCTATTCTTCGTCAGTATATAGAATGCGAACCAGCTCGCTCTGCATTCAGTACATGTACTTGATAAAACTTTTCACGTCACGCGCGGCGCTGATTCTAGACGATGCCACTGGAAGGGTAAGGCTTAGGCGACGATTGTACACAGCTTTTGAGCGAGATTTACCTAGAAAATACCGTTTGCGTTGAATGGGAAGGGATGAGGAGCGAGGAGAAAGTTCATATTAACAGGGAACTGAGGCAGGGGTGCCCTTTATCCCCACTGCTGTTTATTATGTACATGGTGAGGATGGAGTGGGCGCTAGAAGGAAGTAATATCGGCTTCGATCTCTCATACAAACAGGCGGTTACAGTAGTAGAGCAGCAGCTTCCAGGTTTATTTTATGCGGACGACATTGTTTTGCTAGCTAACAAGCAAAGTGATTTGCAACGTCTGGCTAATATCTGTGGACAGGAAAGCAACAATTTAGATTTGAACTTCAGTGTTAGAAAATCAGGTGTTATGATATTCAATGAAAACACTGAACAGACAGTGGCGATACTGGGCCAGGAAATACCTCGGGTAACAGAATATAAATACTTTGGTATATGGATAAACGAAGGCAATAGATACATGGTAACACATGAAAATTAAAACAATAACAGTGAAGGGGAAGAGAAGTGCAGCCATAATGAAGCACAGAGCACTATGGGGATACAATAGGCACGAGGTGCTCCGAGGTACGTGGAAGGGTGTAATGGTTCCAGGACTTACTTTTGCAAATGCGGTTGTTTGCTTTAAATCAGGGCTACAATCAGGAATCAATGGCAACCAAAGTTCAGTAGGTCGCCTCGCATTGGGCGCTCACGGGAAGACTACATTAAATGTAGCTGTGCAGGGTGATATGGGCTGGACTAGTTTTGAAGTGAGGGAAGCTCGCAGTAAAATTGAGTATGAAGAACGACTGAGAAATGTGGAAGAAAGTAAATGGGCTGGGAGAGTGTTCAGGTATCTATACAGGAAAAACATTGATTCACAGTGGAGGAAAAGAACTAGGAAGCTTACCAGCAAGTATGTGGCCTGTAGGGTGGGCAACACAGCAACAAAGAACGTCAAGCGGAAAGTTAGAGAGAGTGAAATAATCTCGTGGGGGGCGGCAATGGAAAAGAAACCTGTCATGAGTAACTACTTAAGAAGAAAAAATGAAATCAAGAAAGAAACAATTTATGATAATTCAAAGGGAAGCTCATTACTTTTCGAAGCGAGATCGGGATGCCTTAGAACACGCACCTATAAAGCCAGATAGAAGAAGCATGTGCTTGCTGCGGTAAATCTAGGGAAACTATGGAGCATGTTTTATTAGAATGTGAAGACGTCTACCCAGCGGTCGATTTAGGCACCACTGGCCTCCTTGAAGCCCTTGTGTTCAGCGAGAGCAGTGGAAAAGTAAACATGTCAGCAATAGGGATTAGTAAGAGGCGATGGCAGGATTGGTGGAAGAAGAGTAGGGAAACGGCAAAAAAACGGAGACGTACAAAAGAACAGTTCGCAATAGGGTATCAGAAAATCGGGTTGTGGGAGTTGATAGTGTTTTCTTTTTCTTTTTTTATTATTTAACCTAGGTAGGAAATTAGGCAGTATGATAGCAAGAGCTTGGTGGCGCAACCCCCCACCTCGTTCCAAAGGGGTCGCTCATAACATCCATCCATCCATCCATCCATCCATCCATCCATCCAGCCACGGTATATCCTCGCGCCAAATATCTTGCGTCGTCCCAGGATCCATAAGGAGCGACAGACCTTAGCCGCTTCTCCGGCAAACCTTGACGAGAAGACTATTCTCAGAGGAATTTATTTTGGTGCTTCGGCCCCATCCGAGATGTGCTGTAATAGCAGTATACAGTCCATGACAATTTTTGCATGACACACCCGACTTCTCAGCCTTTCTTTTTTTCTCTCAATAAATTATACTATCCCCCCGTCTCCACTACTACTATATTATTATTACTACTACTACTACTACTACTACTGCTACTACTACTACTACTACTACTACTACTACTACTACTACTAACTGACTAATACTGTTACTGCTGCTGCGACGGCACCACCACCGCCACCATTGTCTTTGTCGGTATTTATCCAGTAATTGTTTTTTTTTTTGTACTTATCTTTTATGTCTATTGTACGTCCATGCCAAAGTGTTACTAAGCCATTAAAAGAATCTAACACAACCGAATAGAAGGGGCAGCAAGTGGGCAATATGTCAATTAACACCGGCATAACAGTACACAGAAATATTACAATATACCACAGTTAATGAGGTGACACTGTAAGACAACTGCGAAGTCAGTATGTCTTCTGCAGTCAGTACGTCGTATTATTGTTTCTGCTGACGTCGACTACCGCCCGTACACACTCTTCCATGAGCAAGGACTCAGTGGCAAGCGCTCAAAAGAGTTGCGCTGAGGTTGAACGAAACTTGAAATGGAGGGACTGTGATGCCTTTCACAACCACTGTCGGCCACCATCACACATGCTTTGAATTGTCTGAGAACGTCAACTCATGCGCTCAGTTAGGAGGAACACACGCCTTCGTGCAATCTACGCCTGCGCGCACGCTATACGTGCGTGATCGTGGCGTGCCAGTTGCGTCCTCTTGATGTCTTCATCGCAACCCCTACTTCCTTTTAGCAAAAGGGCCCGCAGGAGCGGCGCGTGACCGCGCACCCCGCTTATCACACCATGAAGATCACGTTCACTTTTTTGTTTCTTTTATTTCCACGGCCCAACTGCGGCATACAGTATTACGCGGTGGTCAAGAATCGTGCGAACTCAGCGTGCCCGCCACGTTCCTTCTTTGGCAAGGGACCCTTCTTTCCCTCATACCCTTTCAGAGCAGGTCCGATATCGAGGGCTTTTCTGCCATCTACATACGCGTCCTCACGCGAGCTCACGCGCTTATTGCATCTGCTGCCCGCCGGTTCATTAATTAGTGGTCGGGTGCTTATGTAGTTCCTTCCCCTCTCAACGACCGTTATAACATGCGGTACGCGATATCGGGCCCGGTCCCTTTAAAGAGGGCCGTGCTAGGCTTCGTTCCGCTTTCTTCAAATTACCCTTGCACCACACTTGTGGAGATACGCCTCCTTTTCGCGCCTTTTCTCTTCCCTGCTCGGTCCCCGTGCAGGCTTTCGTGAATATACTCTCATCTCTTCGATATCCGGGTTAGTGCGATCACGAAGCGCATTGCCCAAGTGGTGGACTGCATTCTCCCATGGGACCGCGGATCATCATTATGCAGGCCTCCTGCTTCTGATCTCGGCGGCTCAACAGAACCTTGAAATGAACTTCGCCGGAGCCGGAAACTTATTCGGCGGGGACACGCCATCGCTGAGGTAATTCTGCAGCGGCAGTATTCCTCAAGAGCGATGTTTATTCTCAGCGCAATCATACCGTACAATAAATACACTCCGCCTTTTCTCAGCGCATCCACGCACCACTTGCAGTTCGGAACGAGGGCGCTCGGAGTTGTCAGCTGATGTTAGTGATCACATGATTCTATTAGTGGACTTTACGATCCTGTTCGAAGGAACTTTTGTTGATGTGAGCGTTTTATTCTTTCTGCCAAATTAAGCTTCGACACCTAAGCGGAGGCGCCGTTTTGTTCGAATCATTGCTTTGAGAGTTTCTTTGTTGAATTGAATTCTTGGGTTTTGCGGGCCAAAACCACGATTTGATTATGAGGCATGCCATAGTGGAGGACTCCGGATAAATTTTGACCACCGGGGATCTTTCACGTTTTTTTTTTTCATATTCCAATGGCGGCCTGTCCGGAGCCAGGGATTCTTAGCACCCTCTGCAGCGTCGCAGGTCTGACCGCCGCCGTGGTCAGTTGCTTCGCAGCTGCTGGGGACTGAGGGCCGGGGTTTGATTGTTGTGTTCATATAGGAGGTTGTGGCCAAGTACTGCACCAGGGTGGCCAATCCTGCTCTGGTGAGGGAGTGTGTTACCGGTTCTGGTCACCGGCATCAGGCCACACTCCAGGCCTGTTTATGCAATTTTATCAACACGCGGATTTTTTTTTTTTTTTTTTAAATCCGGTGGAAAATTGCGCGGCACCGGGATTCGAACCACGGACCTCTTGCACGCGAGGCGGATGTTCTACCTCTACGCCACCGCCACCGAATATGAACCTGGCAACGTTTAACGCACGAACATTATCTAGTGAGGCGAGTCTAGCAGTGCTATTGGAAGAATTAGAGGGCAGTAAATGGGATATAATAGGGCTCAGTGAAGTTAGGAGGCCAAAAGAAGCATATACAGTGTTAAGGAGCGGGCACGTCCTGTGCTACCGGGGCTTAGCGGAGAGACGAGAACTAGGAGTCGGATTCCTGATTAATAAGAATATAGCTGGTAGCATACAGGAATTCTATAGCATTAACGAGAGGGTGGCATGTCTTGTTGTGAAACTTAATAAGAGGTACAAAATGAAGGTTGTACAGGTCTACGCCCCTACATCCAGTCATGATGACCAGGAAGTCGAAAGCTTCTACGAAGACGTGGAATCGGCGATGGGTAGAGTGAAAACAAAATACACTATACTGATGGGCGATTTCAATGCCAAGGTAGGCAAGAAGCATGCTGGAGACAAGGCAGTGGGGGAATATGGCATAGGCACTAGGAATAGCAGGGGGGAGGTATTAGTAGAGTTTGCAGAACAGAATAATATGAGGATAATGAATACCTTCTTCCGCAAGCGGAATAACCGAAAGTGGACATGGAGGAGCCCGAACGGCGAGACTAGAAATGAAATAGATTTCATACTCTGCGCTAACCCTGGCATCATACAAGATGTGGACGTGCTCGGTAAGGTGCGCTGCAGTGACCACAGGATGGTAAGAACTCGAATTAGCCTAGACCTGAGGAGGGAACGGAGGAAACTGGTACATAAGAAGCCGATCAATGAGTTAGCGCTAAGAGGGAAAATAGAGGAATTCCAGATCAAGCTACAGAACAGGTATTCGGCTTTAAGCCACGAAGAGGATCTTAGTGTTGAAGCAATGAACGACAATCTTGTGGGCATCATTAAGGAGTGTGCAATAGAAGTCGGTGGTAACTCCGTTCGACAGGATACCAGTAAGCTATCGCAGGAGACGAAAGATCTGATCAAGAAACGCCAATGTATGAAAGCCTCTAACCCTACAGCTAGAATAGAACTGGCAGAACTTTCGAAGTTAATCAACAAGCGTAAGACAGCTGACATAAGGAAGTATAACATGGATAGAATTGAACAAGCTCTCAGGAACGGAGGAAGCCTAAAAGCAGTGAAGAAGAAACTAGGAATTGGCAAGAATCAGATGTATGCGCTAAGAGACAAAGCCGGCAATATCATTACTAATATGGATGAGATAGTTCAAGTGGCTGAGGAGTTCTATAGAGATTTATACAGTACGAGTGGCACCCACGATGATAATGGAAGAGAGAATAATCTAGAGGAATTCGATATCCCAGAAGTAACGCCGGAAGAAGTAAAGAAAGCCTTGGGAGCTATGCAAAGGGGGAAGGCAGCTGGGGAGGATCAGGTAACAGCAGATTTGCTGAAGGATGGTGGGCAGATTGTTCTAGAAAAACTGGCCAGCCTCTATACGCAATGCCTCAAGACCTCGAGCGTACCGGAATCTTGGAAGAACGCTAACATAATCCTAATCCATAAGAAAGGCGACGCCAAAGACTTGAAAAATTATAGACCGATCAGCTTACTGTCCGTTGCCTACAAAGTATTTACTAAGGTAATTGCAAATAGAATCCGGAACACCTTAGACTTCCGTCAACCAAAGGACCAGGCAGGATTCCGTAAAGGCTACTCAACAATAGATCATATTCACACTATCAATCAGGTGATAGAGAAATGTGCGGAATATAACCAACCATTATATATAGCTTTCATTGATTACGAGAAAGCGTTTGATTCAGTCGAAACCTCAGCAGTCATGGAGGCATTGCGGAATCAGGGTGTAGACGAGCCGTATGTAAAAATACTGAAAGATATCTATAGCGGCTCCACAGCCACTGTACTCCTCCATAAAGAAAGCAACAAAATCCCAATAAAGAAAGGCGTCAGGCAGGGAAATACGATCTCTCCAATGCTATTCACAGCGTGTTTACAGGAGGTATTTAGAGACCTGGATTGGGAAGAATTGGGGATAAGAGTAAATGGAGAATACCTTAGTAACTTGCGCTTCGCTGATGATATTGCCTTGCTTAGTAACTCAGGGGACCAACTGCAATGCATGCTCACTGATCTGGAGAGGCAGAGCAGAAGGGTGGGACTAAAAATGAATCTGCAGAAAACTAAAGTAATGTTTAACAGTCTCGGAAGGGAACAGCAGTTTACGATAGGTAGCGAGGCACTGGAAGTGGTAAGAGAATACATCTACTTAGGACAGGTAGTGACTGCTGATCCAGATCATGAGAGTGAAATAATCAGAAGAATAAGAATGGGCTGGGGTGCGTTTGGCAGGCATTCGCAGATCATGAACAGCAGGTTGCCATTATCCCTCAAGAGAAAAGTGTATAACAGCTGTGTCTTACCAGTACTCACGTACGGGGCAGAAACCTGGAGGCTTACGAAAAGGGTTCTACTTAAATTGAGGACGACGCAACGAGCTATGGAAAGAAAAATGATAGGTGTAACGTTAAGGGATAAGAAAAGAGCAGATTGGGTGAGGGAACAAACGCGCGTTAATGACATCTTAGTTGAAATCAAGAAAAAGAAATGGGCATGGGCAGGACATGTAATGAGGAGGGAAGATAACCGATGGTCATTAAGGGTTACGGACTGGATTCCGAGGGAAGGGAAGCGTAGCAGGGGGCGACAGAAAGTTAGGTGGGCAGATGAGATTAGGAAGTTTGGAGGGTCAACATGGCCACAATTAGTACATGACCGGGGTAGTTGGAGAAGTATGGGAGAGGCCTTTGCCCTGCAGTGGGCGTAATCAGGCTGATGATGATGATGATGATGATGATCTTTCACGTGCCACGAGTGCACGGCACATGGGTGTTTTTTGCCTTTCGTCCTCATCGAAAGCGGCGGCCGCGGCCGGCATTTGATCCCGCGACCTTGTGCTTAGCAGCCCAACACCCTAACGACTAAGCCACCGCAGCGGTCGAGAGTTTCTTTGTAATGTTGCGTTCTTTTGTCTGTTAGTAGACTAATCCATGCTGCAGGATTATATTCAGTCGGCATCAAAGAGTTTCATTGAACCGGGGTACTTACCCAGTCCTGCATCTTCAGTGGTCCATGTCGGCGTGAACGAGGTTCTTGAAAGAGAGAGAGAGAGATAAAAGTTTATTGTGTCCCTGATGGGGTCCGGGGGTGGCGGGTGTTGGGAGACTAACCACGAGACCCCCCGTTCCTTAGACGGCGGCCTGTTCTTCCTTTCTGGAGGCGTCTTCGGTCATCCGGACGACCTAGAGCTGCTCTTCTGGGTCCAAACTGAACAGCGAAGTATCCCACTGTAGTTATGATGCTTGTGGTAATAGTGCGGTGGGTGTTGGTGGGTGAGGCTTTAGGGCATGCCCAGATAATGGGATCGAGATCAACGCGGGCCTCGCACGCTTTGCAAAGTGGAGAGTGTGCATCGGGACAAATGCGGTGGTATAGCACGGCGTTTGGGAGAGTTCGCGTTTTAAGTAGTCGCCGTGTGGTGGATTGAGATTTATTCAGTGTTTTGCGTGCTGGGGGGTAGTTTAACCGCTCTCTGCGGTAGTGGAGGAGGATTTCTCTGAACGTTACCATTCGTTCCCGCACGTGAGCGCGATGCAGAACAGAGGGCTGGTCAGGAACAGCGATACATATGTACACATTGCTACATACTCAGTGACCCACGTTGGCCTGGGGATTGGTTCCGAACCATGTTCCCTCAGCACATCAGCCCGTTGCGCTGTCCATTAGTCCATGGACTACTGGGTGACCCAAGTAGGCAGTAAACGGTTTGATACAAGCATATACAGATTGCTAGCGCCCAGAAAGTGCGTGAAGTAAAGTACCGTAAGAATGCTAACGGACAGTGTGTTGAACTTGAGGAGCTTGTTGAGACACCTAGCTAAGGTCGTATAAATAATTGCGGAGACCCTACTCTCTCGCTGCTGTGGCATGTTCATGTCCCAGGTGCGCCTGCTTTTGCATGAAAAAGAACAAAGCCCGAACAAATAACGGGCATGTATTCACAAGAAAAGTACTTAAGCGAGAACTATTCGTAAGAGGCCATGCCAACCGATCGTGATCATGGATATATCATTAGCGATGGCGGCTGGCCATATGGGCGACAGGATTTCCGAACGAAAAGCTTTGTGAATTCTGTCCAATGAGTCTTACGTGCAGTATTGGGCAAACTCTACAAAATTTGGAATTGACATATCTCTTTGTGAAAAACGCCCCATCATAAGTTAATCGCACTTAGGCAATCGCGGCTGCGACGTTTCTTAAAGACAATACGGTAGTACCTGAAACATCGTGTAGCAATGTCTTTATGCGTCATTCAACACTCATGTCTTCCTTCCCATAGCGCACCAGTTACCTACCTAAAATCAGCCGTCGGTATTTACCCTCAGGCAGACAGTTCACGATCCATGGGAACTTCCGGTTGACTGCCAGTTACGAATGGACGATTCGTTGATGGCGCTTGACGTCCTAGAGAAACACAGTGGTCGTCACAGAGGCCGAAATGATGGGCCCCGGAGTGAGTATGACCATCTGACGTTCTTTATGGCGCGCCCAAAGCACTGTACACAAGCGTTCTTGCTCTCCGTTGCCATCGGAATACGGCCGCCTAGGGTGAGAGTCCAACTCGTGTCCTCGCAGCTAGCAGCAAAATGCCATAGCCTTTGAGGACGACATTCGCAAAAATCTGAAGTATACAAAACTGGCGCAGTAAGGGCAAGGGTGTGATAAAGAATACGACAGAATAAACGAAAAGTTAGTGCTTGTGAGCGTTTCTCTTGAATACTCTTTCAAGTACTTCTCCTCTTGAATATGCTTCTAAAGCGAAGCTTTCTGTGCCTATAATCTCCCCGCGGTTTGGCGTCGTCGTCGTCTGTGTTACCGAGTGCAAGCTCTCGTTCAATAAAAGAGGTAAAGTGTCTGGTGATGGGTTTAGAACTCGGGTCTCTCAGTGCAGCAGCCTGCCCTCCATGCATTAAGCCACAGGCGCATCCACAGACAGACAAACAAAAACCCTTAATAACTTCGCACGGGCAAGCTATGGCGCTTTTAGACGCCTGGCGCGTGAGTACCGTTGCATGTTAACAATGATAAAAGATGGAGTACACGCACTCCTAGCTGACAAAAAAGATACAAGAAAGAAGTCAATGCATCCGCGCCGTCATTCATTCGCAACCATATTTTCTGAACACTAATTCTACAATTTACCCTTCGTGGTTGCTTTGTGGCTATGGTGTTGGGCTGCTAAGCAGGAGGTCGCGGGATCGAATCCCGGAATTTCCGGAGCCCCCCACTACGGCGTGCCTCATAATCAGAAAGTGGTTTTGGCACCTAAAACCCCAGGCTTTTTTAATTCTAGAATTTCAATGGGACAGAAATCGCTACGGTTGCGAGTCCATGCTTAGTAAAGCTTCCTGTTGGTGACCCAAGGTACCGAAGATTTACGTGCTGCGGTCATTGGTGAGGCTGTGTTGCGTTTCACCTCCTTAACGAAAAACGGATGCGAGATGTGTTCACCGCCGAAATCTCTATATACGCCGCTCTTTTCGTGATCCACGATTTCGTTTCTTTTTCCTGTATACCAAAGCTTCGCTTAAACCGATTACCACAATGCGGGACCTGCATGATTTTTAACGTCATTGGCATTATTCGCCTACTTCAGCATTTTGAGCCTATCTATCTATCTATCTATCTATCTATCTATCTATCTATCTATCTATCTATCTATCTATCTATCTATCTATCTATCTATCTATCTATCTATCTATCTATCTATCTATCTATCTATCTATCTATCTATCTATCTATCTATCTATCTATCTATGACGACCCAGTGACCCAAGTTGCCTACCTGTATGGACCACTAGGTATGTTCTTGTGGCCACAATACCGCCTTGGTCGTTCCATCGTCCTTACTCCAGCTTCATTATCTAACTTTCGTGATGCCATCGTCGTCAGGCCTTCGACCCCGACCAAGTGGCCTATTGTCTAATACGTAGGGCCACCAGGTATGCGCTCGTGGTCGTTATGCTATAGTGGTCGCTGCATCGTCGCCATTCTAGCTTTGTCATCCGAGTCTCGTCATGCCGTCATCGTCACGCCATCGTTGTCAAAAGTCGTCGTGTATTTATTGCCACACCGCCATCGGGATCCCGTCGTCAAAGTCGTTCCATTGTGATGATAATGACAATTTATGGCTTTTATTGGCCGTTCAATTGTCGTTATTCTAACTACGGCATCAGACTGTCGTCATGCCGACATTGCCACGCCATCTTCGTGAATCAGTCATCGTCGTACGATTTTCTTTATGCCATCGTCGTCACATGGCCGTTTTACCATCGTCATAACTTTTCTAACGTCCTTCCATTGTCCTCATGCCTTCGTCGTCATACCGCCTTCGTCTATCCATCGACATCATTCCTTGTTCATCATTCTATAGTAATCATGCTGTCGTCATTCAATCGCAATTATGCCGCCGTTGTCATGCCATCATTGTCATTGTGTCATCGTCACGCAGTCGTTATCGGGGATACATTTTCATACCATCATCGTCATGTAGTCGTGGTTGTGCCATTGATATTATTCCACTTCGTCATCCGGTTGTCGTCTTACCGTCGCCGTTCAGTCAACCTCGTCATACACTAATCGTCATCTCATTGTCTTCATATCGTCATCGTCACGCTCTCATCGTCATACCATCGTCAACGCTTGAGAATCGACAAACGCCTTTGTCGTTCCCTCAGCCGCATTCCTTCCTCACCATTGTATTGTCGTCATTGCGTTGGCGTCATACATTCGTCATCATGCCGCATGCTCATGGTCGACTTTGACAAGCGCTTGTCGTGGGCAAAGTGGGAGTATATTGGAGAACGTCGCATATAGTCCAAGAAACAAGTCTCAGAACGGCCCCTACACGTTTTAAATAAACATGACTTCAGGAATACGGTATGTCCCCACATTTCTCGAGTGCTAATGACATTTCTGTCGAGTCATCGTGAGATGAGTTCTGCCGAATTTTTTTCTTATATTTTAATGCAGCGATCCCCAAATTGCTCAGACGCGAACGTCGAGGCCAGAGGTGCGATCTTGTACGCGTTCCAAAATCGAACGGAGGCGGTCCGTTCATTACGGTACGAAGTAGTCTGCCGTTCCGTTGCGTTCGTACGATAGCAGACGACAGGGACTGATTGACAGCAGATATCACGTCACAATTGACGTCATGGCGTTCATCACAGTTCAGATTGACCAATCATGTGCGGCTCGGTGGAACGGACCGCCTCCGTTCTATTTTTGAAAGCGTACAAGATCGCACCCCTGGTCTAGTTGGTGATTCGTATAATGGAATAAGAACAGCACGTGCAGACACCACACGAGTGAAAGGTACACACACCCACAGCAGTGACTCATACTAACTGGAACATTTATTGGCAGCACATATCTTATACAGGGTGTTACAGCGAACGCCTTCAAAAATTCTTAAAGGTTGCCTGTGGCAGATAGCACATTTCTAGTGCACGAGCTGGTCTACTCGAAAAGGTGGACATTACTTGCGCGAAATAATGAAATGTATAATCGACTAACTGCCAAAAATTCACTAATTAAGTTTTAACTAAGTACCTTATGGGACATATTGCAATTTACAAATTCAAACCAGGGAGCTCGAAAGGCGGATCCGCTTGAAAAGAATTGTGCGGATGACAGCATTTACGTGATATGCGCCGCCAAACTTGCGGTAAAAATGCGGTGTCGTTCCACATACATTCTTAACAAAACGTCGTTTTATGCCTCGAAACACAAAAGTAACTGGAACGCCAATATATTTCCCCGCAAAGTTGGGGAATGAATATCTCGAAATTGGTGAGCACCTTAACAATTTCTTTTTAAATTGCCTCTGGCAGTTAGCACATTTCTAGTCCATGAGCTGGTCTACTCGAAGAGGCGGACATTAGTTGCTCAATAAACTGAAATACACAATCGACTCATTACCAAAATATAACTCATTAAGTTTTTAACCAATAATCTTATGGCCCATATTCCAATTTACAAATTCTAGCAGTGGAGTTCGCAAGGCGGATCCACTTGGAACGAATTCTTAAGATGACGCCAGTTTCGAGATTCCGAGTAACGCGGCGCAATCTTGACATTTTGCCTAACAAACTGAAATAAAGGGACTACACTTAACTTTCTTGATGAAGCAAAACAATGTCCCTCCTCAGTAAAAATAAAGCAGCTAGCTCAAGCTGTACGATGATTCCGTCGAAAAAGCTTCTCGCTTCCGTAGTCTGCTGCGTACAAGCCGTCGTCTGCTTCATTAGCGAGGATGCGTATCCCCGCGAGCATTTTTACAATTGCTAGTAGGTACAGCGAGGAGTGGCGTTTCTCGCAGCGCTAGACGTTTCTGCGCAGGCGCGAGTAAGAGCGGGTGCGAGAGAGAAAATCTGGGGACCCTTGCTCCTTCAATATGCGACTCTTCCTAGGCACTACGGAAGGTTTCCTAGCGCGTGTTGTATGCGTTTGTCCCCTAGACTTGCTGGCATTGCGGAGTGCGGTCGAGTTTGTTTACGCTCCGCCGCTGGCTGCCCGCGCGGTGAGGCAATAGCTACGGACACCACATTTGGTGGTGACTGTGTCTGACACAGCAAGGTTCTGACTGGTGTTGTATAAGTCGCGGGTCGCTTTTTTCGTCGCGACGATAGATTGCATTTTTTACAAGCACTGCATGCTCCAGGAGGGCACATGTAACCGGAAAATGGGGGCCTCAGGAGAGCACCTGAGGTTATAATATAGCAGGTGGTGCAGGATCTCCAGGGCACCCAAGGGGTAGCGGGGGGATGAAATCTTGAAGCAGGGTGGCCCGTGGGTTGGGGCCGCGGAGGCCGAAGCGGCGTGGACGTTTACGAAACCGCCCTTCCTGTGACGCTCCCCACAGCATATTCCTTGAGCCAATCAGTAAGCTGACATGGCGCCTATCTTGGATCGCCACCACATATTCACGAAATCACAGATGCATTGCAAGGGCTTCTGCACGCTATCGCTCACTTTCTTTTCGAAGCGCTTATGCTGCAATACAGTAGCCAAGGGCCAGAGAAATGTATTAGTCGATAAAATTTGCAGCTCAACGTCACGTTTCGTCGCCTTGACGAAAACTCAAGATTGCATTTTGCAAAACTTCTGTTTCCCGACACAAATTTCAAGGCACGTGAGCTCTCGACAGCCAATAAGAGAGTCAACATGGCGGATAATGGCGGCCGTGCAGCTACCATGCGTGTCGAGAATAGAGCCTCAAGCAAACTTTCGGTGGCCTACATTCACTGCTATATAGACATTAAAACTTTCAACTGCTTGTCTTCCAAAAAACAACGTGAATAAAAATGGAAAGCGGACTGACCGCAAGGAACATTTTCACGGAGCCATACTATTGGTGGTAATATCACAAAAGGCTAACTGTGGTCAGTTTGACCTTACACACGTGCTTTTTCTGCACCAGTCACGCCGAAAAAGAAACCATGGCTGCCTTTCGGGAAGCCTCTGAAAAACCCTGAATGAATCACTGCTGGGTTTGCCTCGTCGCGACTCAAGTTCTTGGGATGTCACGTAATTTCAAGCCCAGTGTTCTCTTTATCGAGAACACTGATAACGCCAGCGGGACAAGCTTTGTGGTGAAGTTCACTGTGGAGAGATAGCTTTTATTTCTTTTATTTTTGTTTCGTTGACGTCATCACTACGTTACCGCGGGAAGTTTGAAAAGCTTAAGGTCAGTACGCCACGTGGTGGCTAAACCCTGATGTCCAGAAAAGCTGGATACGATTGTCCTATCTGCCACAGGTAATCTTCAATTTTTTTTTCAGAGTGTTCACTGAAGCACCTTGTATACAGTGATATGAATAGCTGTATATATATATATATATATATATACCAGTTTCAGACTATCTCTTCGAAACTATGTTACAAAAAGTGACGAAAGTGATCTTTTCAAATTTTATTTTGTTTGAGTAGATGCAGCGAGCGGATTGTTATCAGCGTACATGGCTTAAACCTTGGGGTACCTTTTTCTGCTAAAAATGCTGATCCCACATACTGTGGGAATTAGCGTGAGCGGTGTTTTGGTGGGTCGCGAAGATGAAACGGTGTATCGCAATAAGAGTCGTCCAGCAGATTTCAGTGACAAACGCGTCGCGGCCGTCGTCGGACACGGCGGCGGACCTTGCAAAGCACGGGGAAGTTTTATTGAACGTTAAAACGTGCCGAAACACGAGGCAACTGGTTCTGGGCCCTGTGGAAAAGCGACACAAGGCCATGGCCGACCACAGCGTTTATACTCTCGGATGCCACAAAAGAAGTTTCATTTAACAAGGCCTACTAACTGCTAGTCAGTTTTGTGCCAGTGCTACTGCGGCTGCAGCGGCTTCTTCGCGGGGGGAATCCGGGTTCGAAATTTATTGCCGGATTTACGTGCCAAGTGTCTCAAAGCGCTGGCTTGCACGAGAAAAGCTGGTGTTAGTCTATCTTTCTGGTCATGTCTTTGTGGCTATAGCGTTCTACCGTAAGCTTACTGGGGAATGTTCTTGGGAGTGTTATGTTAAATGCGGTTGTATAAAAAAGAAATGTGCTGGTGGCCTAATGAATATAGAGCATCAGGCTGCTGCACCTGTGGACATGGGCTTGAAGCACATAATCAGGCACGTAATTTTCCATGTTTATCGAGACAACTCCTTCTCGGAAAGGCAGCCGATCACGAGGGTGACACGCCATACACCAGCGACGCAGGCGAAGAAAGTTTTAATTTAAAGAGCGAGGGAGAGATAGAAAGAGAACGTTTTATAATAAATAAATAATAAAAGGCAACCTCTGTGGTACTACCGCGAGGTGCCTATATTAGGTGGATTGTTTCGATTTCGATGGAAAGACGGAGCGTGTGGCACGGTAACGCCACGGTAAAGCCACGCTCTATGCACGGCTAGATATTTTGCACCCTTTTCATATGTTATCCCTAAAGGGACACCATAGAAAAAAAAACACTGAATCAGTTTAGATTGATAAAGTATTCCCGAAGAACTCTACTTTTGATGATTTTGCGGTACATGAGAAAAATGACGGTCAAATTATGATATTTGCACTTCGCGCCGAAACTTCGGGGTCGCAACGTCAGCGTGACGTCACGGATTGCAAAGAATGCTTTTGGATTCCGGCCGTCGCCCTTCAATAAAAGTTATTGAAAGTTCCCAATTTCAGTCTTTGACTGTATTAGAATACGATGTAGTGCATATTTAGTGATAAAGACTTAACTAGGCTTTAGCAGGCGACGTCAAAATCCACGACGTCACGGCCAGCTGGTGCAGGAATTTCAAGGCAGCGTCGCGGCCCGTGTCTCATTTTTGCATCTCTTCTACCATACCGAGTGTTTTCTCGTGGTAAATGGCTTGGTTTGGTGCTGTGGAAGGGTAATTTATGAACACACCTAAACTAATATGTCTCATTAGTATCCCTTTAAATGTAAACTGGAGGTACGAAGAAATTATGCCTCTCTACGAGTGCGCTGATCGTCGTGGCATCAGGTATGGCATCGCAAACAGCAGCGCTTGTTCACGGTACCATACGAACTTCAAGGATCTTGCATAGCCAAAGAAGGCTGTGCCTGATAGTAAAATGATGATTACGCGATATATTATTAATATAGTTTTGTACAACAAATTTAGTCATACTCTACCCAGAACACTTGTTTATAGTCGCAAGCCTTCGAGGCTCTTCTAGCTATCAGTTGCAATTAAGCGAGCAACTCGTAATGCTAGTGAGAGTGGAGGACGAAACGGCAAAAGGAAAGGCTGGGATGTTAAACGCACACTAAAGGCAAATATTAAGTGAAGGTTAAGTGATAGATCAGTGCTCGAGAAGCTCAAAGGCGTCAATATTATCGCGAACAGAGCCTTAATAATAGAGAAATACAGGTAAATGCAGGACATGGTTAGAGACTCCCCCGGGACATTTAAGTACTTGCCCGATGACGAAAGCACTCCTCAGTTAAATTCTGTCACTAGGACTCAACCATTCGTTGCAACAAACATCCTTTTATTGTATTATAAGACGAAAGAAAATGCTGCTTCTCCATTTCTATTTCATTTTTTTTTTTGGAAAAAAGGAACTAATTGAAATTGCCCTTGACAACGACGCAGGCGGTCGAAACGTTTCATTTTTTCTCGACTCCGCGCCGCCCATATTTTCGCGTTTTACTAGTTTCGTTATCGCGTAGTGCTGCGCTGGTTTTGCTGGCTCGCGTAACTCGCACAAACTGCAAATAGCGGAGAATTCAACTTCCATGTGATGTCGCAGGCTGCCCGAATGGTCTACACCACTTGACCAAAAAGCAGCTGCAGCGGCGAATCCAGCTTGGCTCGGTACCGCAGTCTGTCTGGTGCCGTGTTACTCACCGACGGCAGCAAAGGGTAGTGATGGTGTATGCAATGTCACCACTCCCCCCATCCCCCTCCCCCCGGCTGGGTGGCGGGTGATTTGAATTTTGAAAAAGGCATTCGGACCCTTCAGGTGCTATTTTCTCGTAAACTAAGTCTTTTCTTGGCGGGAAACAAGCGTTGCGAGGTTTAAGGAAGGGTATTTAAACAGCCCAGGTCGACTTAGTATTTGCCTTTAGTGTCCCTTTAACCAGGAAACTAATCTGGTCTTCCGCCCTATTTATCCAGAATTGCAACGAGAAAAGCTGATGAAGCTATTGCAAATGTGGAACTTTCAGCGCGCAGGGTTCTAGATTGTAGTCTCTCGTTCATATTCGCCTTTGGTTGCGCGCTTTACTGAATCATCCACTAGGCAATGCCAGAAACAGCACTAGGTACACATTAGTCCCAGGATCACAGGGAAACTCCGAACAACACTAGCATCATGTCTAAGTTTAACAGAATAGCTCTCCTTAATCCTGACTATGTTTTTCTTTATCCTGGTTATTCTTCCTATAGGCATTGCTTTTAAGCAGTCGCTATAGGGAGCAACCCTTCGCAATTTGTAACTCATGTCCTTCCAACACATGTGGCAAAAGACACTGAAGCGAGAAGGACATTCTAGCAGTATATAGTGCATTTTCGCGTATACAGAAACAAACGGTTACAATGTCAGTTGCAGCTTCCTAGCAATAAAAAAGATCTAACCTGATACCATTAGAACGCAAGTGCTTAAAGTTTCCAACAGTCCATTAAAATCTGGGATATGTTCGCAACATCCAGTTTAAGCACGGGGCACACGTTATGCAATGTCACTGAGGGACGATCGGGACCAGCATATTTTGATTTTGCAACGCGCTGAACGACAGCGCACTAGCATGGCATCCGCAGCGCGTTCGTTTCCTGCTTTATGCGTGCGGAAGCATTGCTTCTTTCTGCGACATGTCACAGCGATAGCACCGACGTTTAGGCTTCGCAACTGCGCGTAAAGCAAAGGAAAGGAACATGCAAAATGAGCCACACTTACGTCCGTGCGGCGGGCGGCCATGCGGTGCCCTCACACGTGGCACGCGTGCCTGTCTGGCTCACACGCACCGAAGGCCGGAGCTGATTAGCACCTCGCCGAAATGCAGAGAACAGAGAAAGAATGAACGCGTGGCATCCCGCGGAGGCCCAGCATGCGGAAAGCCCACGCGATACAGGGTGCGCAAGTCCGCGTTTTTCGCAGCGCTCGCGCGGCACAGTGGTTGATGAAGCGGCGGACGTTACCGTTCGTTCAAGGGCGTGCCGTGGGTGCGGAGCCTCTCGGCGCAATTTGTCTGCCTGCAGGAACGCGCAGTCGCGCGGGTCGCCCATAGTCTACGCGCCGGGATACCGTTACTCCCGCGCATCTACCCGCAGCAGTATGTTGCTCTTTTCGATCCGTACCGCTTACATGTAGCAGTGCCTGTAGTACTAGCTATACCTCTGTTTGCCGGAAAACTAGGCATAACCAAACCGCTCGTACGCGCAAGCTGCTGCTTTGCGTCGATGTGCAGCGCGGTGGATTGTGACGGGAGGCACGTAGTTATACCATTGGAGAAAACTCCTTTGCAACATTAGATCGAAAGATCTAGCCTGCTTTCGGTTTTGTATTTACGAGCAGTATTGATTATGTTTAAAATTGCCATTGTGCAAGTTGATCATGTTGACTAAAGTAAGTGACGGCATTTGCATGAAATATGCCGCTTCTATTTGCCTCCTCCGGCAGATGGGCCTACAGTCCGGAGTTGTTCTTGCTCACGTTCCCAAGAGCAAAGCCCCAATCAGCGCTTCGCTGAGGACAGGAGATAGATAATAAAGTTGTATATACATAGTCTCATCAGCCCGAATAGAGGGCCGGGATTCAGTTTCCTATAAATGTACGTAAGGCTTCGCCTAAGCTCGGCGAATGTTCTTTCGCAGGAAATGTCGAAACTACGACTTTTTCTTATTTACGTTAACAAGGAGCAAAGTTCCTAACTGAGCACAGTGAACATTCTAACCAGGCATGTGGTTAATATATCCTATTTGGGATGCACGTCAGCGAAAAGAAACTCTTGCGGAACATGGTTTAGAACAGAAGGCCAGAGCAGACTTGCATCGCGTTGGAGTTATGGACGGGGCAAATCCGGTATACCGGAATATCTATATATAGGTATTCTCTCTCTATTTTGCCGTACGCGAACACATGATTGCTGCACCACCTGTAAATTACAAATGCGAACGCCCTCTCGGGGATTTGTCTTGTTAGCAGACAAATAGTCACTGGAGCACCTTGTTAGGTTATGAATGATCTTCTGCGGGCTTAAGTTTAAAAGACAGAAACAAACGAACGTTCCCTGTTTTTTATTGTTTTTGTGTGTTTTTTTACTACATTAAACCTCGTTGCGTTTCTCATTGAATACGCTTTATTCTCTATGCACTATTATAGACTGGCAGGAATAACGTCGCGATTACGTTTCCACACTATTCATTTTTGGTGTTGTTTTACGTAGGTTAGGTAGGCGCACGGTCTCAGTTATTAACCGAAGGGGAAGTAGTCGTCAGAGGTCAGTGATAAGTATAGAATACATTCGAAAAAAAAAAAACGAATTTTTAAATTATGCCGGTCGTGATCATCCTGGTCGTTATTTTCGGTTCTATAGGTTAACATCAGTTTCGTATTCTTTTTGTTTCAGCAATAGAAAAAAATATCGCGCAGAAACTGCTCTGGGACTTTGCGTAAAGATTGTGCCACTTCCTCATCGCCACACAGCCCGGTGTCATTATCACTGTTATGAAACTTGTTCAGTATAGTGCAAACGTCAGCGCTGCGGTGACACGAACTGGTGCGGACGGCGGCGCAAGCAGCCTAGATGACGCAAACAAAGTACTCCAGATGGCGGCGCCAGGTGCGCTGATGACGTTCCGATCATTATAAGACGCTATCGCTTTTTAGCGCCTTATCCATCCGCGTCGACCCATTGTGCACCGTGACCAAGCGTAGTCAGGCGGCGGCTTCGTATGGCACTGCCACGCGGGCTGTACCTTGAAGGCGATCTGCGATGCCGACAAAGAGCGCCGAATGCTGATAACCTTGCGCGCGGGGTTCTCGCCGCTTACGTAGCGTTGAAGAGATACGCGCGCGTCCGTACCTTCGAAACGATCTGAGAAAGTGGCAGAGTGCTGCGTGCGCTTAGAGCTCCGTGAGCGCTGTGTTCGCGCCGCTTCGTTGGCGTTGAAGCGACAGGCAGCACGAAGGCGAATTCGCTCGCTGCTGCGGGCACCATCTCGAAAGTGGTCGTCTTACGGGACGGACGGACGGACGGACGGAGGGAGAGACGGACGGACGCACGGTTTTATCATTGGGTAAGCATAGAAATCCTTACGCATTCAAAAATTTCGTCTGACGGGTGAAACGAGAACGGCGTCTTGGCTATCTGAGCGTAGACAACGAGCCCTTCCGAATGTTTCACTATTTCATTCTTGCCCACGCAGGCTGAGAAGGCGGCATATACGCGCTGCCGAGGCTTATGTTCGTGAAATCCTATAGTAGTGGCTCGTCGCCACTTTAATCAAGGGAGCTCATTTGAATCAAATATGCTCTGCACAGTGATATTAAATCAAGTATAACTCGCGTTCTACAGTAACAAGGGGAGGAAGTCGTAATAGAACATGCAAGCGTAGTGCATTATTTTCTGTTGCACCGCTTCGCATCCAAGTCTGGTTCTGCTTCCGCAAGCTGGCTGTATGTGTGCAGACAGCTCTGTACGGACACAGCCGATGTGAACAGAGAGTATAGAACTAGGGGCATAACGCATTGAAGGTTGACGCTTCAACTAGTGTATATACGTACTCTTACACAAACGCTCTAGTAACCTCAGGCCCTCCGGTCCGTCTTTGCAACTTCATACGGATTTGTTGGGTGGAATAGTATGGTAGACCTTCGACAAATACCTGCTTCCTTTATTTATTGACTGACTTGCGGCACATTTGCAAACGTTCCCTATTTCTAAAGACTCATCCGTGCGAGCGACGGGTTCAAACGGGACACTCCTAAGCAACCGCCAATGCGCGTGTGTTTATTTTCACTCGGTTTGTGCGCTTTCACTGGACAGGAGAGCACGCGCCAGCGCATGGACGAACAGTCCAAAAGGAATTCCACGACTGAAGTTCAGACAGAGTGTGCGGTACAAATGAAGAGACTTCCATTAACAGAGACATGTGCTCGTCTGGCATTGGCTTTGGCTCAGCCGCAAGCTGGTCTCTCCCTCAGTATCCGGCGGTCCCTCTTGAAGATTTTTCTCTCTCTCTCTTTCTTTGTGGTCGCTCTTCGTGCGTTTTCTTTTCGTGTGTGCGCCCCGAGTTCAAGTTGGGCGCCCAAAGCGGAACCGCAAATCGACCTTGACTTCCCCCAGTCCCAGAATGACCGCTGCGAGCTTTGCGCACCGTATACTATGAAGAGAGAGAGAAAAAAAAGCGCGACGTAGAAGAACAGCAAAGGGAAGGAAAGCAGTGTGGAAGGCAACGAAAGGAGGGTGAGGCGCAGTGGCTAAGCAGCGTCGCTTTCTTCTCCTCTTCGGCGGCCATTTCTCCTTCCACCACGGCCCGGTCATGGCCCGGTACGGTGGGCAGACCAAGGTGCCATAGGCTTGACCACAGCGCTGCGCCCTCTTCAGTTACGCACGAGAAAACGCTCCATCAAGTCACCTTCCTTGCCTGCCTCCTCGCCCGCTTCCCCGAGCAACCCGAGAAGCTTGGCGGGGCTAAATTATTACTGACCGCAACACACCACAGATCAGGTAGAAAACAAAGAAAAGCGAGAGGAAACCAGAAATGGTACTGCCAGAAAAAAAAGTTGTATAGAGAGTACATGAGCAATCTGGTAGAAGATGCTTTTGTGAGGAAGCATGTAATGCTGAGACCCATTTTCGCCGCTGCTGCGTGCAATAACGTTTGACCTTCTCGGCGGTTGTAGCTGATGCATTAGCTGGATTTTTCATTTTATTTTTTTACCAAGGCACGCACCGACAAAACGCATGCCTGGGAGACACAATTAAAAGCTATGTGTACACTTGTAATTGGCATCGTTCCTGTGCGCGTTCAACTAGGAATGACTGTGTTGCAGTGTGCGTCAAAGCTGCCGCTTCCTCCTGTAGGCCCTACACTTGTGCCGTTTCCAGCTGAACTTCTGAGCTACACTCAACGTGTTCGAAGTGGGAGGAGACGAGCCGAAACCGCGTGTGCGTGGAGGACCATGCGTGTCGGACGAAGAAAAACGGTCTTGGTTGGATTTATTTTTCTGCTTATCTCCTCATTTATTTTTGTCCACTCTCTTCCCCTGCTCTCGATATATGATTTTCGCACACCGCCTCCATGGATTTTGTAAGGATCTCACACTTACAGCTCAGCTTCGTGGTAGAAGAAAACAGCAGAAGAAAGGAAACTGGCTTCGTGCTAGCGCTTCTTCCCCCCCTCCCCCTCTTTCTTGTATAGCGCAGAAGATTGCAAGGAAGGAGGGAGAAGGATGAAAAAGAACGGCCACGGGAGGGCTGCTATAGATCGGCGAGATGCAGCTTTGGGTGCCACGGAAATCGGAGCCAGTCGGCGTGGAGAAAGATGGGGAAGCTCCCTCACATTCGCGCCAGCCAGATATCAGCCGAGCTTCTATCTTCGAGCTGGTCCTGGCTAGCGCGGCGGCTCATATTTTCTGATAGCTTTGTTTTCTTTGTTTGTTGGTTTTTTACTTTGGCTGAAGCTATATCTCTGGAGAGGCGATGAACACGCTTCCTGGGAGGTCCTCGCGCTGAAGACTTCCGTGTGGTGTTAGTGGCAGCGTTTGTCTACGAGCAAGCTCTGTTCTGCGCTTTGAATGTGCCGCAAATTTGAGCCTTTTCCGCATTAGGAAGAAATAAATATACGCATATATGCCTGTGTGCACCTCCTGTTGCTTGATCCCTCCCTTGCTGGCGCTGCCCTTTGTCGCGTTCCTATGGTTACTCCCTCCATCCCCTCCCCCTTCTTTTCTTCGTTTTTTTCTTCGGCTACGTGTGATTTATTTCCGGCACATAGGTGGGTCGCCTTCACTTCTCGCGCATAGCTGCAGTACACTTCGCTCGAGGGTGTCGAATAGGGGGCGTTTCGCGGCGGTAAACGACTTCGCGATTTTTTTACCCCGCAATGGGCAAATGGAATCGATCGCGCTGTGATTACGAATGCACGGGCCTGCGGCGTAGCTGCTTCGCGCTCTGGACGGCTCTGCGAAATTGGTGTCATGTAATGGAAGTACGGCATGGGTGCATGAGTCTATTATACTTCTGTCTGCGTCGGTTTCTTTTATTATTACTGCATTTCTTTCTGTCTACTTATAGTAAACGGTTACAGATGTAGACCTAACGGTGAAATGTAGTTTTTCTTTTTCAAGGTTTCCAGTCCCACATTCCGAAATTCGCCAATTCTGCGTCATGACGTTTAATTTTCTGCAGTCGAACTTGGCAATTGTCACTTCCCCAACAATAAGAATTAGCGCATAAACCTCTGTTTCGAACAAAGCGCGTAGCATGCTAAGAGATAGAAATGAAAAGCTCTGTATATACAGCCTCACATGCAACTTATACCATTCTCACCCGCCTTCCTCAATTCACCGTACCTCTAACACGTAAGAACTGCGTGTCGCAGTACGCGCGTTTGTGGTGGAGCCTGCGTAGCAAACTTACTACTTTCTCCTTTGACACAATTCCTGACGAATAGGCTGGGGTTCACGTGTTCTTCAATATTAAGGGGGATACAAATGCTCCTATCGCTATAGCAAATTTGAAGCTATAACAAAAAAAAGAAATCAAACGCACTAAGCCGAAGCCCTTATTTTCTCAGGCAAATCAAAATCGGCGAACAGACTCACGTAAATGCCACCCTTTCCGTCATTTCTCGGTATTCCAAATCTTTTTCGTGACTTGGCCAGTACCCTCAAGCCATCGAAACCTTCCTGTCACGATGCGAAAGCACATACCAAGGCAGGGGAGGAACTGAAGAAAGAAGAAAAGAAAATTTAAGCGGCTATAATTGGGTCAGAAATGGCTCGCAGTTATGCCTCCACTGGCTGCAGCGAGTACGAAAGTTCGCCCCATTAGCCGTATTAGCAGCGCCGAAACACTGCGAATCAGGCCCGATGGTAGCCCCAGAAGCATCACTTGTTCTTCTCCTCGCCTCTGTGACCTGACTGCAACGGGTGCCAAACAGGGCACTGTTGTAATCTGTGCGCACGTTATAAACGTGCATCCGTGCGTCGTCGACCCGGTGTTCATCCGTGCATGCACCTGCAGTAGTTATCCCGCTTCTTCTGAGTGACTCCTGCTACCGCTGAGAATATTCCCTGCACCTTCCTCTCTCTCTCTCTTTTTTTGCATGACTACTTACTTGTACCTACATGTATACCTGCACTGAGTGTTCGAGCCTCTATACGTAGACGCACGCACTCGCCAACCTCTGACCCCGACGTGCCACCACCGGCCGAGCTTTCCTGGCGTCGGGGGCACCCTGCATTCGCCCTTGCAGGCGTGCTCGCTTACACGCTTGCAGGTTGCGCCTTTGTTTGAAGGCTGCGCCGCCTTCGGTAGCCGCCTTGTTCTCCCATGGAAGTCCTGCCCGTATCGAGGCGCTTTCGCGGCTCATTTTCAAGGTCGGCCGTAATTACGCCACTGTGGCCTCTGCGGCCGAGTCAAGTGGTTTCTTCTCCTCAATGCTCTACCTCCGCACGTTGCAGATCGCCCGAGTGTGTACCCGCAACGCAAGCCACTGTGGCATGCACGCAAGCCTCATGCCAACAATACTATATTGATTGCGGTGGCTTGTTTTCCGTCCTTTCCTGCGGCTGCCAGGCTACTGGGCTGTGTTGAGCTAGAGCGCGTTCATACATATAGACTCGCAGGAGCCGCCGTAAGTTAATTTTGCCCCGCCATCGGCAAGCAGGCGTTGCGGTATCGTGAACGGCTGCCGCCCGTATGAGCGAGAACCGTATAATGACGGAAGGAAGGCATTGAGAAAAGAGCAAAAAGAAAGAAAGAAAGAAAAGTTCAAAACAAGAAGCACAGTAGTGGCTCTCGCACGCGACTTGGAGCCCTGGTTTTAACCAGCGCACGTAACCATTCCAGAAAAACAAAATTAATCAAGGGAAGAGGGAGGCATAACTGGCACTGAACGCTCATTTCCTGTCTTTCCCTGCGGCCGCGCTTCAAAATTTGCTACTTCTTACGGGCACTGAGGAATACCCTTGAATGTCAGAGTAAGAAAATATGGCGTAGCAAATGAAGAACGAAAAATAAAGGTAGCCGAAATTGCGTGGTGAGGCTCGTACGCTACTGGCGGTGCGTCAAAGAGAAGTGGATTGAGGAATCCGCATGCAAAGACTGCCAAAATGCACTCGTCGTTGCATATTTTCCATTTGTATGCAACTTTTCGCCGAGTATGCTTTCTTTATTTTTTTTTTCTGGCGCGTCTTGCTCTTTCGCTTCGTCAAGCCGCTTTAAATTGGAACTCGCGTGCGAGGGGCACCGTGCCGAAAAGAAGAGCTTCTTCACCGCCGTTTCCCGTTCTCTACATCACCCCTCCTTGGCCGGTGCGGACACGATTCGGGTTTTGCCGTGAACCGCGCACGTTGGCAACAGCTCGACTAAACTATATGGGCGTGTTTAACAACGCAGCACGCTTGCGTGTTTTGTGTTCCCTGCCAGTTAACTTCCGCTTATTCCGTCTGACCGAATCATCTCTGTCCGCCAGGCACAGGGAAGCAAGTACACATAGGTTCACGAGGAATTCATGTTTCTGGTTAGTCAACCGAGTGGTAGCCGGCGTTTCTACAATACGGGTTCGTCTTAGATCATGAATGCCCTTCAGTGGGGGCTCTATATTTCTTATACAGCGTAATTAAAGATGCAAGCTTTTCTTTGAATGTTTAACAAAGGTAATTACTGCAGATGAATGTTACATTCGTTGTTATTATTATTCGTGGTACGACAATGCTAAGGCTGAGTGGTTCATAGCTCTGGTAAGCCTGCGTATACAGCTTCAGGTGCCAGTCAGCTCCTATTCGTGCTAAACTAAGCCGCCTTGATGTCGACAAACCCTGTGTTTAAGCTTCTGAACGCCTGCTGAAAACCCTAAGAATTGCTGACATACCTGTTCAGGCCACCGAGGTTCTTCCCGGCATTCGCGATGCAGACGTGTCACGGGAATTCCGGTTGGCCTTCATCAAGCCGATGTTATCTTAGCTTTTCTTTAAGCTTTCGTGTCTCTGCTGCAGCTGGGTGCGTCTGAAATGGCCGTGTTGTCTGCTACCGAAATTGTCCCCAAGTACGTGGTTCTCGACTACAGACGTTACAAATGTACGTATATATTCAGTCTCTATGATAGCGTCGTAAGTTACAGCATTTCGGGCATGCAGCAGGAACCTGAAGGCTACCACTGTGGTGCTCAATGCGCAACGCAACGACAAATGGTCTGCTTGTGAAATTGAAGACCGTCAGTGGCCTACAGATGCCGAAAAAAATCTCGAATTGACGTCGATTCGCTGCGCTACCTTGCATAGAGAGAAGGCAATACGCAACTACACGATCAAGAAATTGCGGCAGAAACCCTCTCACGATGAATGTCACCGTCAATGCGATTAGCCATGAAGCGATGTAGCAACATACCACATTGCCACCACATAGATGCGTCATTTATGGGATGTGTATGCAGCCGGGCTCTTCTCTGGCACCTCCCTCTGGACACGCTGCTTCATTCACCGCCGGGGCAGCGAAGTCCGTGCCTGGCGCTTATGCGAATATAACATTCAAACACGTTTGCCTGATCCGCGGGTTCGATACCGCCCAGCAGCGTAGGAATTTTAAATGATATTTTTTTTTTTTGCCCCTGAAAAGTCATACATACTAAGTGGCACATAGCTGCCCAAGTTTTCGTAGAAGAGGTTGATCGAAGAGCAGCGCATACCCCGTGCCACATACCCAGTCAACCAAGTTGTTCCGGTGGTTGGTTTCGGACCCTGTTCCATCAGCACAGCAGCCCGATACTCTACCTATTAGTCCATAGACTGCATACTCCCAAAACCACAGGTTGGCGTGAAATGGGTCAACTGATGAGCCGCACATATGCAATGTCACATGCCCGTGACGCAAATTGGCTCAATGATTGGTTCCTAACGCGGTTAAACAGCAGCGCGATGCTCTAACCACTACACTATGTACTATACATAGTGATCCAAGTTGGCGAGAAAACAGAAACAACGCCATAAAGACAGCCCCCGAAAAGTGCGTGAAGTACCCTAATAATGCTAATCGCATCAAAACAACGTTGGGTGGCAAAGCTGATGTGCGTCGTCAACAAGAAATTCGAGGCAGTATACAGTCATGTGATGACTCCAGCAGCGAGCAAAGAAGCACCTAAAAAGGGAGCTGTGAGGGACTCCAGTTCTCCACAAACTGAAGATATTAGAGAGCTTCTGTTTATGTCCCTTTTCGTTCGTTAACTAGGTGTACGTTTTTTCGTGAAGGCTAAATCGGAGTGTACTGCTTGCCTTTCAGAAAGTACGCATGAATAATCCTACTGGAGTCGACGACGCGAGCGCGGTACTCGACAAAACAATGAGACCACATATTTTTCACTGTCAGCCATCGTCGGCACTGCTCGCAGCTTCCTCGCCCCAATAAGGGGTGTCAAAATCACGCGCATACGCACACTCTCCCGGTGTACAGAAAAGCCCATAACTGAAGCCATGCTATTCTCCACTGCAGGTGCCGTAAGCCATTGCAGAAGCAGGAAATACGTCATGAGCACTACGTTTGGGCCCTGCCTACACGTTACCCGTATCCAAGGCTATCTTGACGGTGCTTGATCTTAGTTATATTTTTCTGGTAAAATGGCGCTAGCGGCTCCACCACAAAGCATGCAGGGCATATGTATATCAAAGCGCTGTCGCTACTGAGGGGCCCTCTCCACATCTGCTATAGTATATACTTTTTTCTTTTATTTAATAAAGTGTATCACCATCGTTATCAAGCACCGCCTTCCGATTATCGGTAGCTCGGAGTCCGGAATGTTAGATAAGTATTGGTGTTTCTCGACATACGACAACAATTTCGCTCACTGGAGCAACTGCACCAGCCGAGTTGAACCAGTTGTTCACAAGGATCTCATACTCACTCCTCATGCCATACCAGCTAATGCATCGAATGAGTATGCTTTAAGAAAATTGAAGTGTGACGACTTCACTTTTATGGCGTACGTGCATTTCAGCGCTGCTAGCGGAATAGCGGGCGTGATTTACTGAGTGCCTACCTCTCCTTCCTATCCCCCCCCCCCGCTCACTGGAGCAACTGCACCAGCCGAGTTGAACCAGTTGTTCACAAGGATCTCATACTCACTCCTCATGCCATACCAGCTAATGCATCGAATGAGTATGCTTTAAGAAAATTGAAGTGTGACGACTTCACTTTTATGGCGTACGTGCATTTCAGCGCTGCTAGCGGAATAGCGGGCGTGATTTACTGAGTGCCTACCTCTCCTTCCTATCCCCCCCCCCCCCCCCCCCGAACCTTCAGTCCTCCCTTTCCTGAATAAACAAATGATTGCATTCATTCATTCTGCGTACGTACCACCACCGGCTACTTTCAATCTCGATTGTCTCCAGGATATCCCCAACAATATACTCCCGCACCGCATATACTGATTGGGGTCTTAAACGCGCCTTATGCAGCTTCTGGTGGTGTGATATCGACAGTCCAATGGCAGCTCCTTTTTGATTTTACACATAGAAATAATCTGGCTGTTCTTAATAGCGGCGGGCAGTTAACGTTCTTTGAGAAGACCGCTTCAGTACTCCCCTTAGAATCTAATTGTCAACCAAACACTCAAAGACGGATCACGTGTATTTTCGGACAGCTTATATACATTCGTGGATCTCGCGATACCAAGTACAGATAGGGGCTTGGCCTAATCATGCGAATCTGGGGTTGAATTCAAAAAGCTTTTTGTTCGTAAGTGCTGCGTGCCATTGAATGACCACCCTTGCTAATACTAAGTGCAGTATCAGCTTTTTGTGAATACGGGTCCTGACTTATTGGGAAGAGGAGAATGTTGTTGGCTGCAGGATGATATAACCTTGTGGGACTTTCCAGCAATTGCTTCACCGAAGCGCCGACCGCCTTTCATGAAAGTCCAATGAACGCAAAAGCTGTATGTATACCTGTCGTTCGGAATTCCGCCACAGATACGCGATATCTACGAGAGATGTGCACCGGACCTAGCCATATGTGAATTGGACCCGTGCCCCTCAGGTCACCTATTTATTTGGTTAGTGTCAGCACGTACTTTAAGCCGCGAGTCTGTTGTCTACACAAAGAGTAAGTGCAAAAGTTGCGTCAACGAGTTTCACTGGGGCAATGACATGACATGTCAAGCGATGGCGTCTATTTAAGCTGGCGACCGAATGCCTCCAACAAGCTACGGTACAGGACGACGACCTTAAGCTATCTCGGTTTCGGGCCTGTCAAAGCCGCGATTAAGAAGTGCACAGCGCTTTATTTAAATGACGCCCCGACTGTATATGCAACCACCTTGATGCTGCCATATCGGAGCACACGAAACAGCTTCGCCGAAAGAATAGAGCAGCCCTGTGATGTTCGTCGCATGCTGGAAGTGAACGTTTCGGAATTGTATGACACATACTAAAGGCCCTCATCACCACTTAAACCTGCAAGAATCCGATTACTTCATCATCCCTGGTGACCACATCCAGTCCCCGATAATTATGGCGGATGCATGTTATTGCGACTCAGGGGCCGAAGACGAGAGACGGACTCTTGGAGCAGACGAAGCGGAGACGAGAAGCTTTATACAATATGTACAATAGCAGGTAATAGCATACAAGCAGCGGGGCCGAAGAGCGCACCAGACGTCCAAGCTGCATACCACCAGTCTCCACGGCAGGGGTCACCAGTTCTGTGGAATTCTGAAGGCAGACAGTGTATTCGTCGTGCTGCTCCGTGCCCCCGGACTGCTCAGTTCGACCCACGGAAAGGGTTCGGCAGTTTCGTGGAACTTTTCAGGTTGTCACAAGGGCAGCCCCTTCAGTGAACGAGGGGTGCGGGGGGAGGGCCCATTGGCTCTCCGTAGGCACGCAGTGCGGCACAACAAATGCAGAACTCTTCGTCTGTTATACGGGATGATCATTTCTGTTTTACGGAATCTTTAAAGATCGCCCTTGGCGAATAGCATAACTCTTGCGCTTGAGCTGTATAATTCGAACAGGCGGATATTACTAGCACGAGAAACCGAAACATATGCAGCTAATTAAAAAAATTCACTAATTAACCTCATAATTATTTACCTTGCGGCACAAATTGCAATTTACGAATTGTAGCCGGTCAGTCTGGAAGGCGTATCGACTTGAAGTGAATCTGCATGATGGCACCAGTTTTGAGATATTATTTCCCGGAATGTGGGACGAAATACATGGGCGTTCCAGTTACTTGTGTGCTTCGATGCATGAAAAAGAGTTTTATTAAAAGAGCAAGTGGAACTACAGTGTACATTACGTCCAGTTTCATGGCGCATATCTCGAAAGTGGCATCATGCTGGCAATTCGTTCCAACTGGATACGTCTTGCAAACTCACCGGCTACAATTCGTAAATTGCAATATGTACTGTAATGTAAATGAAGAAGTTAATTAGTATTTTTGTTAATTAGTAGAATACGTGTTTCGATTTATCGCGCAAGTAATGTCCGCCTCTCTTAATAATCCAGCTCAAGTACTAGAATTATGTTATCTACAACAGGTGACTTAAAAATTTCGTAAAAATTAAACATGATCACCCTTTATGCTCAGTGATGTCACATACGGCGACGTTACAAACCAGGGCCGCGATTTGTAGCGATGCTTTTTCCGATGCTATTCCTTTTCCCGTTTTCTCCGTTTCGTCAGTGGTCAGAGCAACGCTCAGCCCGCGTTGTCAGTGGGATCAGCCATCCGTGAACGACGGATAATAAAAGTGGCATAGAATCGAGTGCAAGGCATCGCTACAAAATCACGGCCCAAGGCTTTTGTACCGTGAGTCCCTATCTATAGAGCTCCGCCTTTCGCACGGCTTACCACGACGTGACGTAACTGTCGTATGTTGTCTATGGCTTGGAGTAGCATTCCCAAATTGGAATGGCCAGAAGTCCCGAATTCACATAGGAACGGCCAGGAGTCCTGAATGGGAAGTTTGTGGGAGCAAAAGAGACGATCGCGGGGCACATTTTGTGGGATTGTCCTCGTTTTAGTGAGCAAAAAACGCGCTTTGAACTACGGCCGAAAGGCTTGACAACTGTCCTCTTAAGCAAAACAAAATTCTTGGTACCTGGCCCCAGCCGACGTCAGCCCGAGTCGCTCTAAGAACGGTAGTGCGTTTTTAAAACGATTTCGACTGAATGAAAAGCTCATCGTTGTCAGTTACCTTTCTATATAGAGCTTGTGCTGACAGGGTCTCAACACCTCTTCTATTTTTTTTTCGCCTCGTTTTTTTCTCCCACTTAACCTTCCCTTAGTTCAGATTAGGTAGTTGTACAATTAGACTGGTTATTCGCTCTGTTCTTAATCGTTATTTTTTTCTATCTATCTTTATACGGTGACTCGTCTTACTTGACAAGTGAAAGTGCCATAACTTGTTGCAGCAGCCCTGCTTGCCAGACAAAGCAGGCATATCTCGTCCTCAAGGGGCTGCGCGCCATGCGCTCAGTCCCCCGAAACGCCGCCGTGCCCGAGGTGAATATGCTGTCTCGAAACATGGATGAGCTTTTCGCGAACGTACATTGGATGATTGCAACGGGGCGTGCAGCGAACTATTTTAATTCCTGCTGATTGGAAATTGACCGCCGGGATACCATTTTTTTTCCCTGGCTTCCCGAAACCCAGGCAGGTTTTACGCCCCATCCTCTAGTAGTTGCCAGCCTGCTCCTATGAAGACCAGTGCGGACCCATGTCATTCTATACCTTTCGATCTTTTCGTATATTCGTATGCTTTGGATAAATGAATGAATGAATAAATAAATAATTAAACGATGTATCGAAGCTCTTTTAGTGGAAGATGTCGACGAATTAGAATGCATATGTATTAAGGTGACTTGCTGGGGTGACAGTCTAATTGTATTTGGACTGCACAGGCCACCAGATGGCACCCCAGAGTACCTTAGCACACTGAAAAATTACATGGCTAAATTTGAAAATAAGAAGATCTTACTAATTGGTGACTTCAACTTACCTGGAGTGGACTGGGAGTGCCTTGATGCTGACATTAAGACCTCAAAACATGTTAACATAGTTTTTGACATTATGCTTATGCATGACCTGTTACAAGTAGCTCACGTACCAACGCGAGTACAGGGCGATTCCACCTCAATATTGGATCTTGTGTTTATTAACCGCAATTTCTCTCAGCACGCTGTGCAAGTAGGACAAGGTCTCTCTCGTCCCAACTTCGTATGCGTTACTTTTGCTCCTGTTCCAGTAACCAGCCATAAAAAATCCATTACTTCGTCACTTTAAAGACTACTCTAGCGCTAACGATGTACGCATAATTGAACATATGGAAACATGTTTTACCGATTTTGATGATGCAGATGTCAGCGTACTGTGGACACAATTCAAAGAAATGTGTCGTTTCTGCTTAAATAACTTTCTTCCAACCAAGCCCAAAAAGATTAACAAGGAAACACCTTGAATAACTTGCACCGTTATTCATATAAAACGCAAAGTTAAGCCATTAAAAAAACAGCTAGCACCGGCGGATTTGATATATGATGCGCAGAACAATCTCGCTCAAGCTGTGCGCAGCTCGAGAGAGTATTGCTATGCCACTCACCTTCAGAACTTCCTTGCTTAACTTTATCAAAAGTGACCCCAATTAATTTGGGAATTATATAGGCAAAAAGAAAAAACCGGTATCACATATGTCAGTCGTCGGAGTCTACATAACGGATCAGAGAGCCATTGCCGAGCATTTCAATGAATATTTCCCAAGCGTGTTTAACAGTTCCGTTTCAATCTGTGCATGTAACACGACCGTCTTTTCACGTGCAGATGCACCCTTCATTTGTTATCCTTGTGTGGCATCTATGTTACTGAATTTGAAAACCAAAACTTCGTGCGGGCCTGACAATATCCCAAACGTATTCCTACGACGATATGCTTTACCTCTTGCTAAATTGTTGGTTATTACGTTACGCACTTTGCTGACTTCACAACTACCCAGTGATTGGAGGAAAGCCCGAATTGTACCCATCTTTAAAAAGGGAGACCGTCTGACACTAGGAAATTACCTTCCTAATTCACTAACTTCCCAATGGTGTACAATTATTGAATATATCATAGCTAGTAGTATAACAAACTTCCTCGAGGAACACTGCATATTGACCAAATATCAGCATAGATTTCTGAAAGGATTATCAACCGTAACTCAACTCGTCACATGATTTCATTCTCTGGCACTGACCCTTGATAGACACGGTAGGATAGATATGCTTTTCTTGGATTTTTGCAAAGCCTTCGATAAAGTTCCTCACAGTAAACTCATTTTCAAACTTGAAACAATAGGCATTCCACATATACTTGTTGTTTAGATTTCAGCCTACTTGAATAACCGCAGACAATACGTTGATGTAGCGGGTCAACACTCGGACTCTCTTCCGGTCACATCCGGTGTACCTCAGGGCAGCGTCTTAGGCCCTTTGCTTTTTATATTGTATATTAATGATAGTGTTGATGTTGTTCGCGTGGTGCAGAAATAAGATTGTTTGCTGATGATTGTGTTTTGTTTAACGAAATTAGTTCCACTAACGATTACAACGATCTCAACACTAGTCTGGGCAATATACATCAATGGTGTGTAAAATGGGGAATGACCCTTCACACGAGCAAATGTGTCTGCCTTCCAGTAACTCGCAAAAAAAAAAAAAAAAAATCCGCTGTCATATTCCTACATATTAGGGTTTTCACCATTACAAGAAGTAAGTTGCTATAACTATCTCGGTGTAACACTCACTTCAAACCTGTCTTGGAATCTTCATACTGATAATGTTTGTTCATCCGCCTTCCGCAAGATTTGCGTCCTTAAACATAAACTTAAAGCTGCTCCCACTAATGTTAAGCTGCTCTGCTATACTGTTCTTGTGCGGCCAAGACTGGAATATGCGGGCATTATATGGGATCCTCATTCTAAGCGCAACATTGATTGTCTTGAACGCCTTCATAGAAAGGCCGTAAGGTTTATTTCTAATATATTTTCAGCATTAGACTCACCTTCTGATTTAATGCAATCAAATGGCATTCCCCTATTACAGGCACGAAGGCAAAAATTCAGATTAACATTTCTTTCTGAACTCTTGGAAAACAAACTAGTCCTAGATGCATCAACATATTTGTCACCCTTAACTAGTAGGCCTACCCGACACCTTAATGAAAACGCCATAACCCCATATTTTGCTCGGACAGACCTATTTAAGTTTTTTTATTTCCCGAGAACCATTAGTGAATTGAACTGTGTTATCAGAGCAAGGGATCAAACTGTGAAGTAACCTTTCTGAGCCTGCATTATTGTTACTTTTTTTCGTTGCTGTTTCTTTTGTATTTGTGTCGACCACCATTCTTGGACCATGAGTCCACAGTATTGTATATATAAAAAAAATCTTTAATATATTGCCCAGAAACAGCTACGGATCTTTCGTACTGGTGCACTTAAAAAGTAATACGCGCGACAAAATGTGCAGATTAGACAAATGTGTTATGCAAAACAATATGAGATAGAGAAACAAATATGGAAACAGAAAACGAGCAGGCGGACGTAAAAGGAAGCTAATCATACAACGTGATTATCTACATATATACAAAACATAGGGAATCAACTTTGAAATATATAAATACAGGCAGAGTACTTGTTACATATTTTTGAAGTCGAGCAATAGGGCAGTCTCTAATGCTACAACGCCGCTCAGAAAACGCGGAAAGCTGCCCTGTATACTTTTTGGGGAACGAAAAATAACACATGATCAAGAAGCTTTGGCCCATGTTCAATGTCCTGGACCACCTTAGAGAGACACAAAATGTCCAATAATAATAATAATAATAATAATAATAAATCCTTTCGTGTCTTTAAAGTCATCATCATCATCTTTACTGCAACTAAATGTAACTGCGCTAGCGAGTATGTATGTCTGCTTCATCTAGTTGTTGCGCTTATTTACATCAGAACAGCTGTGAACATGTCAGCACATAGCTGCTACGACTCATTTCATGATTATCACTTTGCTCAAATAAGCAAAGGGAGGGCCATCTTATTGACCGGTCATTGCATCTTACGTGAGAATGTTGTGCATTTCGGAATATTCACACACGACTTGTTTACTGCAGTTTTGCTTCAGGCGTTCTCGGTCAGGAAGATTGGGCGCTTCTATAGAAAGCGCCGCAGAGTTTAAAACAGTCGCTGCTCTTTGCATAAGTTAAGCGCATACTTGCGAATAAAAATAGAAGCAAGCAAAAGCGCGGGTCAGTCAAAGAACGCTACTCGGAAAATGAAATGTAAACAAACGGGAAACATCACGACACCCATGTTCGTCGCAAACATTCGAGACAACTCTGCAGACTCTCATCTCCTTTTCGAGGGAAGGAGAAATAGATGAAGGCAGCGATCGTAGTCATTTTGTTTCTTGTACCCTATGAAGGGGGCATCCAGCTGTACCTACGCTGTGAGTCTGGACGTTAGTGTGTTGCAGGTATATCGTGCTATCTCACTATACATAGAGTATGACAGAGTATGCTTCATTTATGCAATGTTTCATCCTTCGATGCTATTTTCGTTCTTTTCAACGTGTTTCTAAAGCTCAGTTTCTCGCCGTTGACGCCGTTCGCAGGCGCACATCTTGGCAGCGCGCTAGAAGGTGCTTCCACAGGTTGAAGCGTGTGCTTAAACCAATGAAAGAGAACAGTTTGGTCACGCTGACACGGCGCTCGGTTCCCTGAAACATCCCCAGATGGTGTTGCCCTCCGCGCATAGCGGGTGGCGGAAACCAGTCACCCTTAATGGGTAATGAGCCATTCACAAGGGCAAAGCCACCAACAAACCAATTTATTGCGGCCACAGTATCGTGGAATGTTATCGAGGAAGCAGGACCCTCAGAGCGCCAAGCAATCCAGCAAGTTAGAGATCGCGAACGGAAACACTTAGCCGCCAAAACAGCCCTGCTTTGCGTGCCGCACACCGTGTTAGACTCCACAAACCTGCGGTTAGAGCAGCCAACGCAGAAGCGAGGCGCCGGAATCAGCAAGCAAATGCACTATTCATGACAGAGGCAACTATGGCATTCGCCAAACAGTTTCTCGACAACTCCTTCGGCTACAACTGCTCTGGACATCAGCATTACAATCGTGTGGCAGCTGTGGCCATTTACATTCGAGACAACGCACACGCGAAACGCTTGAACCTGTTCTAAGACACCTCTACGAACGTGAATGAGGTGTGCGCAGTGCAACTATAGGCAATCAAGTCATCGTTGCCAGTGGCCTACTTCATAATCAAAAGGTCAGTGTCTCACAGGTTGTCTCTTACCTCACCAATGCATTGCTGCATGGCGTACAGGTCTTGTCCAATGCATCTCGTGGGAGACCTTCAACATTCCCGTAAAGAATGTTGATTTCCTGAACGATATTGTTGGGGTTGGAACTCGCCAATCCGCCGGGGTCCGTCTCTGCATAGAGGGGAACGTGCATCGAAGTTCCAAAAGAACGATTGGATCCGCGACATTCAGCACATAACAACTCACTTTAGCGATCACGAGGTCGCCAACGCTACATTAAAATAAATAAAGGTAGCAAAATTTAGTGTACACAAGTGTAAAAGGAATTGGGAAATGTAAGACATTCCATCAATATTCAGTGCCATTAAGAGAAATAAGCACTCTCAATACTAACTGACAATGGCAGGAGCAAACATGTCCCGAGTTTAAAGCGCCTATGCCCCTGCATAATCACTCAATTTCGCCGGAGTAAGAAAGCATTCAAGCACCCGAAGCCACAGTATCTCGCATCTACAGTCAACCAAAGCACGCCTCACGTGCGTGCACGACCACCGGTGTGCAAATTTTGCTCTATCCCAACTCACAGTTAGCTGCGTGGCAACGAAGTCAACAAACAGTAGCAGCAGGCGCGTCTAAGCATCGCATACGCGAAGCCCTGACGAAGGCCAAGCAGCCTGATCTAGTACTAAATCCGCGCTATAAATTTACCTACGCAAACAACTTTGCCCTAATCCTCGCCGTCTGTCTAAGCGAGCTGGGGCGAGAGACCACTGCTGCTTCCGTTATAGCTATTTCGATCTTTCCTCTGAGCGCCGTCCCTCTGAAGTGATGTGGGTCTCACGTTAAGTTCATTTCGCTCAAATAAGAAATCACAATGAAATTCAAACAAAACGAATTGAGAGGTAGTGCGTCTAACGAGACTGATTCCCCTCAGGCCTATACTAGCCGGCTTCTATACGTTCGCCTTTCGAGCGCCTTGAATATAGACCCAGCGAGAACGAGAAAAGCACTCCTGTGTCGCTTTTTCTTATCGTTACTTTTTTTGTTGTTTCTATTCGTTACTGCTACGTCTGTAGGAGACCAGACGCGCTTCTTCGCGTAAGCCGGTAGTCGCCGATGCACTTGCTCCGCTAACTGCGATCGTGCGAGGAACGTGGGTGGCTGACAATTACGTGCGCACTATACAGAACGCCGCCCGCCTCCCGCAGCCCCGACGCGGATGGACCGCGTGGGAGGAGGAAAGCGAGCGACCAGGAATGGCGTCTCGGGGCGACTCGTCGCTATCGCGCGTGTCATCTGCGGCCGGGCGTGTTTGAGTGTCACCGTGGTGCCTGTAGAGCGTCTTCCGAGAGGTGCGCGCGGGGCCATATACCGCCCATCGCCGTCACGGACGGTCGTGAGAGGCCCGCTTCGCTCGGCTGCACACCGCTCCTACGAACCGGGGCTGCGGGCTGCCTTGGGAGCTGATGAGCCGCCACGGCGTCTTGTGCGCAAAAGCGATTTGCTGTTATACCGCTCTTCCGATGGCTGATGTTTACCGCAGCGCCCGAAGTAAGGCTTTGGTATTTTATGGGCACCGAGTGCGGGCACGCAACGCGCTTACACCGAGTCTTCTGACACAGGACGTTGCGGTTTGTGTGCTTTTCAACTTACTATTTTTTTGTTTTTGTTTTGTTTTTCGTCTTGGCACGTTGTCCATGCGTCTTCGTTACCGCATCCGCTACCACGCCCATGCTTAGCATGACAGACGCAGCGAAGCTTTCTGACTTCGGGCCACTTGTTGCGTTTACAGTTCCACTGAGAAACCAAAAGAAAGTAACGCGAATGAAAGTGAAAATAACTAGAGTTGGTTTTGTGCGCACGCGCCGCAGGTCGTTCAAGAGTGCCGCCGGTGGATAAAATCCATTCTTTGGCTTCCACAGTTGTCATACGCTTCTTTCTTATTCTAGTGCGTCAAAGAAACTGATTATTTTCTAACAAGGCCAATGCCTCCTCATTCCTCGAGCTTACCCTGTGGGCTCGCGTGGCTTGCTTTCAGCTTTCGGAGCGTCACTTACACACGCTGCGTCTTAGTTACTGACCTCGTAAAACTGTCGCTGTTCGGGTTCCGGGAATCTGGCGGCTCATTTATGCGATCGCCGCCATTTATTTGCTTGCAGTGCTTGACGACAAGGAATATTTGTGGGCACGCAGTCGGGCGTCGTCCGTGTTTCCTGCTCGTTAAGGGAAAGCCGGCTCGAGAGCCAAGGAGCACGCCTTTTCCGGCATGCTGGCAAAACAGCCCGTCGCGCACTCTTATTGTTCATTAACTAGGTCAGTGCGCTTCGCGCTTACCCTTCTTGCTGATCACCGAAGCGCCAACGAGCAAGCTTGGCTCTCAATACACGTTGACCGGCTTTTAGCTGAGCAGCTATATGGAAACCGTGTGCTCGCGTCGGACTGCTCTTATTTTGCGCTCACGTCACATTTAACACTGACAAACGGGCTAGTTGGTTCGTCGCTGCACCATGCATTACACGGCACTAAGCGACAACTAACGAGGCAAGCCAAATGCTCAGATAGCACTGACGGGGTGAGCGCATTTGGCAGAGCCTACGGCCGGTGGCATTCTTGATCACACTTCCTTTCGAACGACCCAGTATGTTACGTAAGGTTGCTGCGAAGATGGGCCCCAATATATGTGAAGTATGGTGTATCAAATAAAACATAAAAATGCACATCTCTGCAGGCTTTGATACAGAACGCAACCTCTAACACAAATGTCGGCTATGTGCAACGCTCCACGACCGTCGTATACGACAGCAGGCCTCAGTAGTGATGAGCTGAATGTGTTTGTTATAGGTTTTCTGATTTAGTTTGAGCGACACGTTGCTTGCTATTTTATACGTGAGTGCGGCTTGTGGCATTCTTTTGTCTCGCCGATAATTTTAAAGGGAATAGCTGTCTTTGCCTCTTTCGCCCGTTGTCGTGGTTGGTCGGCAGTCGGACTTAACAAGGAAAACGTTCGCTCGCTCGCTCGCTCGTTCGTTCGGACTGTTCGTTCACATTGACGCTCATCATCGACAGTCTCTGCACAATTTTTTTATATCCAAACTTGTCGAGTCTTTTGCCTCGTTCTAGCTTGCTCAGTAAATATCATGCATCCTGTGTTATTTTATTTTTCCTTTTCTTATATTAAAGACGGAATGAGATACGCCTTCATAGTATAGTAAAAGAGATTCTAACAGCGACTGACACGCTTCCAGGCTCTATGTGTGTCGATTTTGGCGCGCACACACAAAATCGCGTTGCGCGAAATCATTCCCGCAGTGATTTATGATGGCAATACTGTTTTTCTGCTTGTATATGCTTGTGCTCTCGTAACAGCAATCAGGTGCGGAGTAAGCGCCTAAACGATGTCCTATTTTCGGATTGTTCTTGGCAATTTGATTGTGTGTGTGTGTGTGTGTGCGTGCGTGCGTGCGTGCGTGCGTGCGTGCGTGTGTGCGTGCGTGCGTGTGTGCGTGCGTGCGTGTGTGCGTGCGTACGTGTGTGCGTGTGTGCGTGTGTGCGTGTGTGCGTGCGTGCGTGTGTGTGTGCGTGTGTGCGTGTGTGTGTGTGTGTGTGTGTGTGTGTGTGTGTGTGTGTGTGTGTGTGTGTGTGTGTGTGTGTGTGTGTGTGTGTGTGTGTGTGTGTGTGTGCTTGTGTGTGTTTTCAAGGAGCTTTAGGCGCTTTCTCCACGGCAATTCATTCTGAAATGCACTAGGCGCGCATTAATTCCTCCCCTTCTACCTTTATTTTACAACACGTACGAGAAGTAAGCGCACCTGTTTCTTTTATAGTTACGCTACCTTATGTTCCTACAAAAGCCATACCTCCTGACCTGTGCTGTGGACGCTTCTTGATTTGATTTTTTTTAATATTTGTCCATGTCGCTCTAGTTCACTGTGTTGCCAGCACACTTTCCTCATTATTCTTACGTCAAGTGTCTTACGTAACGTGTAGGTATACCCTCGGTTTCAGAATATATGCGTGAGCAGATCTGGCAACTATCATCAAACTATCAGCCAGAAATTAAATGACTGAAATACGCATAATAAACCGACATTCTGATGCTTATGGTGAGTTTTTTGTGGCTTTTGTCAAATTCACAAAGCGTGGTTCAAAGGAAATAATTTTACCACGGTTTGTTGAAGGAAAGCTGGGAGCCAAACAAGAAATTTCATCCTTACTTGATTATGTGCTTCTCGTATAAGTGACGTTGTGCCTGCCTACCACGAAACCGTTTCCTCCGCCTCCTTCTTCTGCTCCAGATGATGATGATGAACCTACAAGGCCCTTCTTCTTCTTCTGCTCCTCTCCCCACTTTATACGCAAGCTTTTGGGCTTGGTTGACATTTTTTTCTATTCTTTTCGGAGTAAAGAAACCAGCAAAGATTCGGCCAAGTTCTATTGCCTTAGCAAAGACGGACAACACTTGTTGTCGATGTTTTAGGAATAAAATGCAGCCCACGACTTTAGCGTGCACTTTTTTTTCACTCTTTTGTGCGCCCTATATTCAGCTCGCCAAACCTAGGGATGCAAAATTTCTGGGGGTGTGCAACTTTTTGAATAACGAATCCAGTAGTGTCCTATTCGGTTCGATTCCGAATCGAATAGGCACTATTCATAAATGCGAATATTTTTCTAATACCTTTTGAATATTTCTAAACGTGAACTGCGCCCAAATAAACATAAAGTTGGAGCAAACGTATGGTAAATTTTCACCTCCGCGGGCCTAGTATAGACATAAAACATGAGGGCTTGCGTATAGTGGAGCAGGCTATGTCATTTAGGTAGCCATACTTTATAGTCTGTACAGCGATCATTGGCATTCTCTGAAGAGCCATGTGCATGCGAAGAAACTACTTGTTTGTTCCTAATGCTCCGTTTGTGCTTTTAATAAACAACGTTTCATAACGTATTATGTAATAAAAGAAATTTGCCAACTTTAAGAATACTGGAATGTGGACATCGTTTTATATTACTTGTGATTGCGGCTGTTTGTTATTAAAAGACCAGTCGAAAACTTCGATATTCGATTCGATTCGCTCTTGGCACTATTTGATTCGCATCCAATTCGGTCTCAAAAATCACTATTCTTACACCTCTAAAAATTTCCGGAAATTTTGAGCAGGAGGGAAAAAAACAGTTTATTCTTGTTCTTTTTTTTTCAGAAAATTTTGGAAATTTTAAGAAAAATGAAAACTGCAGTAAAAATAGCTTATATTTGTTATTCCCGCAATAAAAAATAACTATCATCAAACGCCCGCGATAATTACGCAAGGAACGCGAGCACAATGAAATGGACCTCTTGTTCTCTTTGGCGAAAGATTGGTAATCTGATAAATGAAAAAAAAAAAAAAAAAAAACGTCGCTCAGTGTCAGTGTCACTCTCACTGGACGAATTCGCATTAGAACCGACTGCGACTGCTTCCACATTCAAAATTCATTGCACGTAGACGAGTTTTCGAACACGTTTACTTGTGAGCCTGTTGCGAGGCTTGTTATGCACATCTCGAAACAAAGACCAGCTCCGTTCACAACTGGCAGATGACGAAGGTACCTGCAGCAGCTTGGAGGCTATAGGTGTCAGCGGCTACGTGGACTACCAGACGCGTCTTCGACCAAAGGCCAGAGGGTGTCCTGTATTCCCTTATACATTTGAAAGCTACGCTACCTTTTCAGAACAAAAATGAAAGCATACAATGAAGACACTTGAAAACTGTGGTGGCGTTCTCTTATTGTCGTCGCTTCTAGAATCATAACCCGCCGTGGCTGCTTAGTGGCTATGGTGTTGGGCTGCTAAGCACGAGGTCGCGGGATCGAATCCGGGCCATGGCGGCCGCATTTCGATGGGAACGAAAACACCCGTGTACTTAGATTTAGGTGCACGTTAAAGAACCCCAGGTGGTCCATATTTCCGGGGTCCCCCACTACGGCGTGCCTCATAATGGTTTTGGTACGTAAAACCCCATAATCTATTTAGAATCATATGCTGCACAGTAGAGGATGGCGCGCGTATAACTGTACGCGGAAATGCCAATTATTTATCTTTTTTTTTTCATCTATGCTGAAAAAAAAAAAAAGGCACCGACGATTACGATACTCCCTAATGCGAAATTTGAGCACAGCTCTATACGTGTTTTCATTTCGCGATATTTTGGCTGGCGCGGACAATCTGTCTTATGCGGCACGTTCCAAACGGAGCGAAGTGTGGCGCGACTGCTTCGCTAATATATTCTAACATGTAGCAACATATTATAAAATCACTTTGCTACGCTTTCATTAACAGTCCCCTCACTTATTGTATTTCATCGTGGGGCAACACATACCCCGCACACTTGACATCCGTCATTCCCCTTCAGAACCGGGCAGAACGAATAATTACCCATAGTTCATACACCGCATCAATAGCACCAATTTTTCGCACTCTTGAAATTCTACTCTTAATCTGCACATTTCAATTTAAACTGGGTTTTATATTGTTTAGAAGTATAAACAGGCACGTTCCAACAGAGTTACTTTCTCCAACGCAACTTTTCAATACAAAAATAGCACTAACCAGTAAAATGACAGCTTTATTTTCTGCAAATTCGTTTTGGAATTCACTGCCATCAAATATGAAATCATGCCCTTCACTACACTGCTTCCGGCGGCTACATTCATTATCGTGTCGCCATGTTTCATTCTTTTTTCGGTTTATGTTCCTAGATTATTAGCCATTTATAAATTCATTTTGTTGCATTGTTGGATTGGGCACTGGTTATGTTGTATAATCATTACATTCCTATTCAATTGCTGTAATGTTCGTACGTTCATGTGTATATTTCAATATAGAATTATTCTTGCTCATTTCTGCGAAATCTTCAACTACCAGATGTTTGATTAATTGCTTTTAATATGTTGATTTGTATTTTCCCGCTGTTCTCACCTTCGTTGCTAATCGTATGTTATATGTCTATGTTTATGTATGTTTATCTCTAACAGGAGGTCCCCCTGACAGTTTTTACTTTGTGGCCTCCTTCTGTACTACATTTCCTTTGTAACTGTCTGTAGTAATGACTAATAATAATCAATTGATTGATTGATAAGGGTGATCGCGAGAGGCAGCGCGGGACTGACGCGTGGGCGCTATTCATAGCAGCCGCCGGAGACAGATCTCCGCTCATGCAGCGCTTTGGTGAACAGACGACGCGTAGAGTGCCTCGATGTGCCCCCCCTCCCCCCCTTAGCGAACGGAGTGGAGGCGAGAGAGCGCATCGAGGCATCCTAACGACGCGCCCTACTCTAGCCCCTTCTTGTAGCGATCGTTCCCACAGTCCGTCTGGCACGGCACTAAGCTTTTTTCACGCTTTCGCCATACCCTCCTCCTCCGCTTTCCGCCTCATGGTTTCGCTGCACCCTCCTCCTACCTACGCTTTCCTCTTCGCGCTATCTTTGCTTTCGCAGTTTTTCATCACCCGCTGCACTCCGCGTTCGCTCTCATATCTCGCAGTGCTCGTTCGCTCGGTTACGAGATACGAAGCGGACGCTCTCCACACGAACGGGTGCCTGGAGCTACGACCTAAAAAAAGTTTTTTTTTAGAGCGCAGCTCTTAGGCGCCCATTGCTGCGTTGAGCGTCGGCGTGCCTCGTCGGCGTAACCAAGCGAACGCGGAGCCCACACAGCGGGAAATGAAAGGCGACAGCGAAGAGCGCGCGAGGACGAAAGCGGAGAAGGAGGCTACATTGAAAGCATGAGGCGGAAAGCGGAAGAGAGTATGGCGAAAGGGTGAAACGAAAAGCAGAAGACTGCGATAGCGAAGAGATCGCGAAGACGAAAGCGGAAAGCCACATTGAAGCACCACATACAGCATTCACGTTCTTGCATCTGCGGCAGCGGTGCCTGCGGTAAGGGGGAAAGGAAAAAAGGAACCATGAAGCTCGCCTTCGCGCACAGCGTTCGCCGCAAACGTTCTCCGATAAAGATTACCGTTGGATCAGTTGCCTGGAAGCGGCAACTGTGTGGCCGGTCTGTATATGACGCCGCGCGTCGCGTCACTGCCATTGCCATTCGATGCGGTGGTCGGTGCGATGCTTCGATATACCGCGAAATGAAAACACGTACAGGGCGCCCACGATTAGAAAGCCTGCAAGGCAGATTTTGCTTGCGCTAATTGTGGGGGTGACCATCCAGCGAGTTTCGGTGGCTGCCCCTTCCGTGTAAGCGCCTTACACCGTCGAGTGTCCTTCATTAGTGGTCCCAAACCACGACCTACTGAGAAGCCGATACCTGGAAGTGACAAGTTCCCTGCGTTAGAGTCGGAAGTTCGTGGCATGGTAACAAGTAACGTCAGTGAGCGACCTGACCCTAGCAAGACGGCAAAGTCCTCTGTGGGTGAGTCGGTTGTTCGATCTGCTTCAGCCAAAAGTGTCCAAGTTCCTCAGCGACCAGATCACAGTGAGACTCGAAGACAAGGAGGACACTCCTTTGCCTCAAAAGAGACGAAGAAACCAGCTGCAGCGGCCAAGAGTGAGTCCCAGACCGCATCTTTTGTTTAAGTTGGGAGGCAGTGCGTCCAGCAAAATAAGGAGCTCAAAAATCGGGATCTGTCCGACTTTCTGCGAGTTTTGTTTAAAGTCCTCCGCTCATATGTTCAAGCGATGCAGACTGGCACCCTGAAGAACTTTCTACAGCTGGTTCTTTCCTTTGAGTCCATGATTACCGCCTTCGCAGCGAACTTTACCTTATAATATGGCTAGTTTTCTTCAACCTCGTGCAACTAAAAATCACCGAAAAGTGCCGTTTATTATGCAATGGAACTGCGCTGGGATTATAAGTCGATTAGCAGAACTGAAATTATTTTTGAAAGAAACTTGTGTTCCAGTATTGGCCCTCTCGGAGACTGGCCTACCAAGGGGACGATCTTTGACTGGATATGTCGCACACAATAATTGCAGCATAAAGTCATTTCCCGCAGGAAGTGCCACCCTTTACATACGAACAGAGATCGCTCATGTGGCTGTAAACGTCACCGATCTTTGCACCGAGAGTATTGAGGTAGCGGCTGTGAGGATACAGCTTGGCTTCCGAACTCTTTCTGTTGCATCCGTATACGTGTCTCCGCGGAAGAAGGTAGCAATGGACTTGTTTCTCCAGCAGCTTTGTGACCGTTGCCCAGCGCCCCGAATTATCTGCGGGGACTTCAATGCCCATCACCCTGTCTGGGGTGACAGGAACACAGACTCCCGCGGACGCGAACTTGTAGAAGTTATCGACAGTTTGGGCCTGTGCGTGGCCAATGACGGAAGTCCCACTTTCTTCCGGCCTCCAGCCTCAGCCACATCTATAGACCTAACCTTGCATTCACCTGACGTCCGTGTGAAGTGGTCAACTGCACCTGACCGCATGGGCAGTGATCACTATCCAATTTTAGTGTTTACTGCCGACTTCCATATGCGCGGCGCAAAAATGAGCCATGTTGTTAATTGGGACAAATATAGGGAGCAACTTGCAAGTGTTTCTGGAGATGTGATAGACAGAAAGATTTATGGTAAGATGGCTGCTACCACGGCGGTCAAGTTGCCTAATCATTTTCCGACTCCGGATTTAAAACTCAGGAACCTTTGTGCAGCGTGCAGAAGGGCGGAGCGACAACTGATGCGGAAGAAGGACGACAGATCCTTGAAGACGACCTTCAACAGGCTTAACTCTGCCATTCGACGCCATACGAACAAGCTCTGTAAATCGCAGTGGGCGTCCTTCTGCGCTAGCTTGACTGTTTTTTCACCGATGACGAGAACTTGGCGAGTCATTGGTAGCCTTGCTGGTGATTCTAGTCCTAGTAAGCCTTTCGAAGCGCTTGCGCTGCTCAAGCAGAAAGCTCTCGCGTGCTTGGCAGAGGAATTTGCAGATACATTTGTATGTGCAAGCTCAGGAATTCATCCATGTGCGCGGCCTGCAACATCTACGTCTGTTATGGACGCCCCGTTCACACTTCGAGAGCTACAGACAGCACTCACCAGCCTGCGGCGTCGATGTGCACCAGGTCCTCAGGGCATTACCAACCAGATGATGCAGAACCTACCTCTAGAACCCCGGAAGATGCTCCTAAGCTATCTCAATCGAGTATGGGAGACTGGCGACGTTCCTCCTTCATGAAAGGTGGCTTGTGTTGTCCCAGTGCTGAAGCCCGGCAAGGAAATGACCGACTTGGCCTCGTATCGTCCTGTGTCACTGACGTCGTGTGTTGGTAAGCTCATGGAGAAGCTGGCAAGTAAGCGTTTATCATGGTGGCTCGAAGATAGAAGGGCTCTGCCAACATGCATGACTGGATTCCGCACAGGTTTAAGCGCGCAAGATAGCGTCTTGGACTTGATAAGCCACATTGAACATCAAAGAGCTTTCGGCCTCTCAACACTAGCTATTTTCCTAGACGTATCAAAGGCTTATGATAGCGTCCTTCAGAGCTCAATACTAAATAGCTTGCAGGCCATAGGCGTGCAGGGCTATCTTCTGGGATTTATTCACTCACTTATCAGTGATTGTAAAATTCAAGTGCGGTTAGGAAGTACCATAAGCACCGAAAGGGCGGTATCGCGAGGTGTACCTCAGGAAAGTGTTCTTTCCCCGACGCTGTTTAATGTTGTAATGGCTGGTCTTCCCGCTGAAGTGCAAAAACATTGCAGGCATATCCATATGTCGATATATGCGGACGACATTTGTATTTGGTTCGGCGGATATCAACACAAGCGTTTAGCTCTGATAGCTCGACAGGCATTACTTTCAGTTCAAAATTACCTTCAAGGTGTTGGGTTGACTCTCTCGGTGGAAAAATCTGGCTTCATCATGTTTCCAGGTAGAGGAAGACGATATACGCGGCTGAAGATAGACCTTGATCAATCTTGCCTTCGTCAATTGAAGCACAAGCGCTTTTTGGGTGTCATTATTGACTACCGTCTACAGTGGTAACGAGCTGTGGACTCTATTGTGACATCACTATCTCCGCGTCTCAATGTGATCCGTAGAGTTGCACGTGAGCAATGGGGAAATCACCCTTCTTCAATGATGAGGCTGCACGATGCACTAGTGACGAGTCGAATAACGTACCAGCTTCCTTTAATTTCCCCCTCACTATCACAGCTGGAACGACTTGAGGTTTTGCACAGAAAGGGCCCAAGGAGGGCTCTTGGCGTTCCGCAGACTGCTCCTAACAATGCAGTACTTTGAGTCTCTATCGAGACCTCTTAGCCTAGTCGCTTCACAAAGGTTATTGATGCAAATTGGCCGCCTCCAACAGACGATAGCCGGGCGAGCCCTTCTACAGAGCCTTCGAAAGAGATCTGAGTCCGGAGCGTACTTGGCCCTTAATATTCTTGGTTACCTGGGTCTTGACGCTAGAGATAGAACTAAAAGGTTGAAACCACCTTGGTCTTTCGCGACCCTCGATTGTTCGTTGACAATTCCTAACGTACGCGCTAAGCGGAGTTCTCCTTTGGCGGCAACGCGTTCGCTCGTACTGGAACATCTTGAAACTGAATATGCACGTCATCTTGAAATTTTTACTGATGGCTCAGTGGACAAGGTCAAAGGATCTAGTGCAGCTGCTTTTCACATTCCCTCTTTGAAGTATGATTGGTCGGTTCGCTTCACTGCAGTCGTGTCCTCCACAACGGCAGAAAGCGTTGCCATTGAGGCAGCTCTAAAGAAGCTACGGTTTTGTACGCCTCAACCTGTTGTCATTCTTACAGATTCGAAATTCGCCCTTTAAAGGTTAGAGCACGGTTTCCCTACTGATGATTTATGTCTAAGCTCCCTAGGCTCGGTGCAACATCTTCATATCAAAGCCTTCTCCATACGATTCCAATTTGAGCCCTGGCACATAGGTATCATAGGCAACGAGATGGCGGACAGCCTCGCCCATAGAGCGCTGTCTGGGAATCCTTTGAGAAAAGTTCCTCAAGAGGACAAGATACTCTTCAGAGAAGCGGTGTCGTGCCACTTCAGCTCTTTGTGGAGCTCACCTCACAAGCCATGTGTGACCAAGGGTCTCAAAAGAAACCAAGCCACTTTACTGCTCCGCATTCGCACGGGCTCTACTCGTACCCCTGCGTGGATGTATAAGACTGGCCTGGCGTTGTCTCCATTATGTTCAACGTGTGGTGTGTGCGGTGACATAGAACATTACCTTATGTGCTGTACTCTGTATAACGCGGAAAGGAGTGTGTTATTCGGGTCCCTCAAGAAGACAGGAATTCCCCACATTTCTCTTCAGGACATTGTTTTCCCGCGCGGGAACCAGTTAGACAGGAAGGAGGTTTCTCGCCTTCTATTAAATTACCTGCAGGACACGGATTTGGCCTCCACATGGTGACCTTAGGAGTGACTATGTGTAGTTGTGAGGTCTGTGTCTGATTTATATGATTTATGTATTTTAAGTGTCACTACGGTGGAGAAATTGTCGGCAGCTACTGCAAGGCTAATCCCACGAGTAGCCTACAACCACTCAACTCAACTCAACGTACAGGGCGGCGCTCACATTTCGCATTTGGTAGTTTTGTAAGTCCCCCGCCCCCCAATATTTCCGACTTTTTTCCCGGTGCTTACACCTCTAGTTAAGCCCACTTATAAGGCTGAAGGAGTCTTCTAGCAATATATATATATATATATATATTCGCTGGCATGCCAAGCCGTGCTTCTGTTCTTGCAGCAAACCGCTCTATCTTATGAGATCTATGTTCAAAATAAACAGGCGCGCATTAGCGTAAGGCGTACGAAGTGAAGGTTCACGAAAGCAGCGAAGCAAGAGCGGTTACTTATATTGACGAACGCAGTAGCTCGCCAGGGCGTGAGCGTGGGCGTGTACAAAAGAGCCGGCTCTTGAAGGTGGCGGTGGCATTGCGACCGTCTTTCATTCACGCGCGGTCAGGTACACGCCGTCTATTTCTGCGTCCACCTACGCGTCCAATTCCACGTTGTCCTTGTTCGTGTGCTAGACACTACCCATGCATTCACACGGCAGCAAGTAACCTGACTGCAAGTCGTTCACCTACAGAACGGAAAAGCACGCAAGATTGGCGAAGCAGTGAAGGACGAGTATCTACCTTGAGAACAAGGGAACAAATAAATATATACACGGAAGCGTCACCGGTAGCTGGCCGGTGCAGCGACCAGTATTCCTCTGCCTTTCGTATAGCTAACTGAGTGCATACACAAACACGAAAGAACACCTCGCGCAGCTCTGTTTAGCATCGGCGGTGGCCCGCTATACGTGGCGGCCAATAGCCGCTCGTAAAAAGTCAGCAATCCGGGAGCAGGCGCCCGTAAATCCAGGCACCGCCGACGATGACCGCTGCGGATACTTTGGCGGCAGCTCCAAGGAACCACCCCCGTCCCCGCAGAGGAGGACGTACACACATGCACAGTGAACGCTTCGAGGACACGTCTCAATCGTATAGCTTCGGTTAACGAGCGGGCCCTTCTGTAGGCCTTCACGTGGCGCGGCAGTCGTCTTTTCCTCGTTTGTGGGAGATTTTTGCTTGTGAGTGTGAGCGTTGTGTTTGTGTTGCACGTGCCTACGTTCGTGCGTGCGTTCGTGCGTGTCTTTGTCGCTTATGTGTGCAAATGCCTCTATGCGGTTGTGTTGGCTACTGTGTGTCCAATGTGCCACTATGTGAATGAAGCATATACACGACCCGTATCAAAATGCCTGAAATGGCGCTCATGCTGAACCACAGTTGTATAGACCACAGAGGCTTGTGTTCCATGTACTTAAAGTCGCGGTAGACAGACGCGGTGGAGAAAATGAAGACAAACGTCGATTAAATTCGTTCAGTTTCCTTTCATGTACAGAATTAGAAGCAGTTATTCTGACGACTTGTTCTTTATACTGAATGGAAACATTCTAGAAGGGTTATACTGACTTGGAATTTTCTATGTTTGCAAACTCGAGTTGCTGCGTTCAGACTGTGCTTTCACGTTTCTGGTGAGGCTTGAGGCAGTAGCGAAATTTTATTATGAGCGTAATGCTAACAAGCGCATGTAGTTGAGTTGGGCTTATAGAGAACACTCACATGGAGTATCATTTCTTAAATCTTCAGGAGGTGGTGACCGCTTTAGTCTGATTAATCAATATATTTATTAGTTTGGAAGTTCTTTGGGATTACAAAATGCGCCGGACTACTTCAGTGATCATTCGACGAAAATAACAGTCAAGGAAAGATTAAAGCGCACACGCCCATGCACTATGCGCAAGATCCATATAGTATTTCATTTCATTAACATTCCACGACTTTTCCGGCCGACGTGCATCCACCAACAATACTGTGAAGCCAGTATTCTTTCCTGCACAGATTTAAAGAATCGCTGTCATCTCCTGTACACTTTTTTACATCGTCGTCGGCGACTGTGTTATATCCGACAGCTTTTCAAAGGACTATATACGGAGTGCATTCTTATGTTTTACGCAATAAAAATATTTGAGCTCTAAATACATATATTGTCATGCGTTTGCCTCTTTCTTTGCAATAAACAAACGAAAGAAACAACAAGGATGCGTAGCACTAAAAAAAATGCAAGTAAGACATAAGTGCCCCCGCCCTCCCGCCTTCCCCGATAGCCTCCTCTCACTTTAATATTCACTTCCAAAAGGCGTAGCCTCGACAGGAGATTCTTTTTTACGTGTATGTTGTGTGCCTCATATCTTCAGCATATGATCCTCGTTAAGCGAAAGCTGTTATGTCTGGCCACGATGTGCCAAGGTCAGAAGGTTCTACTGCGCCGATCTTCCACATTTAGAAGAACTCGGGAAAAGCGTTGACAGCCACGAGGAGCGAAACGAGATCGCGGAAACACCAAGGGGCGACCCCGACGAGGTCGACGAACGCATCTGCATGTCCGCATAGCATCGGGCCGACGGGACGCCGATGACAGTCAGGTCCCAATGGCACTGACGCGCCAGCTATAGCGTATAGAGGATGCGGAGAGGGAGAAAACACATGCAGCGCTTAGTGCGGCTATATAACTTCACGGAGCCTCCCGGTGCGGTCGCTTCCCCACAAAGCGCTGACAAGGTCGTCGCACGACACACGCAGCAGGACAAACAGGGGTCCCAAATGTTGGCATAGCACCGGATGTATGGAGGGAGTACGACTGGGATTACTATTTCAAGGCTTTGTTCCGCTCGCGTCGTTCAGAACTCAATTACGCCTTCAGCTAATATCGTCGCCGCGTAGGTGATGAATATAGCAGCTCCCGATCGTGGTGAAGGCGCTTGTAACAATATGTTATACAATAGAGACTAATATGTTTTCAAAACTGTAGAGCGTCGGTGGATCTCTCAGGCTTAATTATTTAAGCCTGTGTGAACGAAATGCCCATTACACAACGCTGTTGTGGCGACCCTAAATATTGATACGTCATAAGAAGGAGTCGGTGTGCTGGCTAACCACAATAACCGAGGTAACTACAGCAAGGCGCCGGCAAACCACGGGTCGTTGGTAATTGCTAGAAGGAGAACAGTTTTGTGAGTGTAGCTCGTGATTCTCCGACGCTATAGCTCTACAGTGTTTACAACGCGCTATTATTTCGCTAAAACAGCGCGTGTCAAAAAAAAAAAAAAAAGGAGGAAGGAAGGTTCAGCAGCAGATCTGTCGCCTTGTCGTCTGAGGTGTCAGAATTCAGAATTGCGGCACGACTCTGATTGCGAAGTGAAAACCTCAGCCCCCTCCGGTTCTGAAAAGAGAGAAATATCGCGGTGCTGAAATTCATTAAAACGCGCTGCGTAAGCATGCTCTGTGTTTAGAGAAAAAGAACATTGCACGAAGGAGGTAGCACGAACTTAATCAATCCCACGTTCGAGCTGCTCTTCCCGGTAAAGTACGCAGGTCGAGGTATAATTCCCCGGATGGTGGGCCGCACTGCGAGCGATGTCACGGTTCTGTTGCTGCGGGCGTCTGCTGTTGCGCCGGGTCAGCTGAAAAAAATTCCAAAACCTTACCAATAGCGGAAGTGTAGCCGTCCAGCTCACGCGGACTGCTTCCGCGAAAGTTGGAGCTGTCGTCACTGAGAAGCTTCCGACAGGCAAGTCGTGAGTAAAGGAGCTGATGACGCGCTCTCAGTATACACACATGGCCCCTCCGGAAAAAAAGAAGCAAGAAGCTCGGGCACAACCTTCCCCCGACCCTCTGCTCTATTCAATGACATCTCGTGCTTTGCGGCGTCCTGTAGCGCGCGGAGCAGGAGCACGCTCAGCGGGTGAACATAGGACGCGTGCGGAAGCTGTGAGCCGCACGTGGCTCGAGCCAAGGAAAACATTGGAAGCACCCCGTAGCCACTCTTACTTGATGGGCGAATAATTGTTTACATGCCGTTTAGTCGACGCTTCGCGACGTGACTGTGACGTCGTCGTTATCAGCCTAATTAAGTTCATTGGTCCTGTGCCAGAGCTTTCGAATGGCCCTCGTCCCGCGTCAGCTGAACTCAAGCTGTACTCGCAAATTCCCTTATGTCACTAGTGCATCTAAATCTCTGCCGTCGTCAGCTGTGACGTGTGTACACGTATACTTATCCGCTCTTCTCTTTCACTCGTTGTCCATCGCGCTGTATGATCGATAGCGTAGCTTGCCTTCCTAGCTTACGTTCACACCGCACATCAGTTTTCTATAATTTCGATAGTTTACTAGTGCGGTAAAGAAATAATTGTGTTGGTACCTATCACGTTTGCGCAACAATTAAGAGCAGAAATCAAGGGCAAAAGACGAGAGAACGAAATGCAAGGCGAAAGTACAGTTAGGCAAACAACCGAAAGAAGAAAACAAAACAACGTGCATTGGCTGCGTTCAAGAAGTAAGATGGATATTTAAAACCACTCTGTATATGTACCCGAGCAAGTGCTAGTAGCAGGCACGTACCCAGGATTTTTTTTCGAGGGGGACCCACCACCTCCATCATCATCATCATCATCATCATCATCATGCCTCTCCCTGCGATCTCCAATTACCCCTGTCCTGCGCCAACCGATTCCAACTAGCACCCGCGAATTTCCTAATTTCATCGCACCACCTAGTCTTCTACCGTTCTCTACTGCGCTTCCCTTCTCTTGGTACCCATTCTGTAACCCTAATGGCCCAACGGTTATCTAACCGGCGCATTACTTGACCGGCCCAGCTACATTTTTTCCTCTTGATGTCAATTAGAATATCGTCTATACCCGTTCGCTCTCAGATCCAAACCACTCTCTTTCTCTCTCTTAACGTTATGCCTAGCAATCTTCGTTCGATCGCTCTTTGCGCGGTCCTTAACTTGCTCTCAAGTCTCTGCCCCATATGTCAGCACTGGCAAAATGCACTGATTGCACACCTTACTTTTCAATAATAATGGTAAGCTTCCAGTCAGGAGCTGGCAATGTCTGCCGTATGCGATCCAACCTATTTTTATTCTTCTGTGAATTTCCTTCTCATGATCAGGGTTCCCTGTGATTAATTGACCCAGGTAAACGTACTCCTTCACAGTCTCTAGTGGCCGACTGGCGATCCTGATCTCTTGTACCTTTGCCCGGCTATTTATCATTATCTTCGTCTTCTGCATATTAATATTCAACCCCACTCTTACACTCTCTCTGTTAAGGTCTCCAATCATTTGTTGTAACTCGTCTGCATTGTTGTTGAATAGAACAATGTCATCGGCAAACCGAAGGTTGCTGAGATATTTGCCGTCGATCTTTACTCCTAAGCCTTCCCAGTTTAATAGCTTGAATTCTTCTATGCACGCAGTGAATAGCTTTGGAGAAATTGTGTCTCCCTGTCTGACCCCTTTCTCTATAGGTATCTCCCTGCTTTTCTTGCGTAGAATTAAGGTAGCTGTAGAACCTCTGTAGATATTCTTACGCGAAGGACGAGTCAGTAAGACGAGAAACTATTTACAGATTATATTTACAACAACGGTTGCAGCGCTGACCGGTTAGATTCACAGCGCGAGCCCAGTTCGTTCTTCCTCCCCTTTTCTGGACTGATGGCGCCCACGCGCCTCGTTCGAACAAACAAATACCACACGCATGTAGCAATATTTTCCAAGCTTTTTACGTAAGCGTTCTGCACTCCTTGATTACGTAGTGCCTCTATGACTGCTGGTATCTCTACTGAATCAAATGCATTTTCGTAATCTATACGAGCCACATAGAGAGGCTTATTCTACTCTGCAGATTTCGCGATAACCTGATTGATGACATGGATGTGATCCATTGTAAAGTATCTCTTCCTGAAGTCAGCCTGTTCCCTTGGTTGACAAAATCCAGTGTTGCCCTTATTCTATTGGAGATTATTTTGGTAGATATTTTATATAATACTGGGAGCAAGCTAATGGTCCTATAATTTTTCAATTCTTTAACGTCTCCTTTTTTGTGGATTAGTATAATGTCTGCATTCTTCCAGTTTTCTGGGATCCTTGCAGTCGATAGACACTTCGTATAAAGAGCCGCAAGTTTTCCAAGCATTATGTTTCCTCCATCTTTTATTAAATCGACTGTTATTCCACCTTATCCTCCCGCTCTTCATCGTTTCATGTCTTGGAGGGCCCTTCTGACCTCATCGCTAGTTATAGGAGAGTTTCTGTATCCTGTTCATTACTGTTTCTAAGTGAGGTATCGTGACTCCTCTGGGTACTGTATACAGGTCAGCTTAGAATTCTTCCGTTGCTTTTACTATATCTTCGAGATTGCTGATGATATTATCCTTCTTATCGTTTAGTGCAAACATCATGGTTTGTCCTATACCAGGTTTCTTCTTTACTGATTTCAGGCTGCGTTCATTTTTTACGGCTTCTTCAGTGTTTCTCAAGTTATAGTTTTGAATATCAGTTATTTTCGCCTTGTTGATCAGTTTTGTCAGTTCCGCGAATTGCGTAACGTTGTGCGGCCGCCAGTCCCATACAATCGCGTAGAGCGCAGGACTCTGCGATTCTAGACGTACTGCCCTCACCGCGAAAGGTTAGAAAAACACCCACATAAGCACAGCAGAGAAGTGGCTACGTGAGGCGGTTCGACCGATAACTGTAGAAGCGTCATTCAAAACAAGTAATTGTTGTCCACTTCCGGCGGCGTTTTCTCTACTTCCTTTTTAAATAAAAAGATGTTGATCCATAAATAGTTTCATAAACAACGGTTAACTTTTTTATTATTCGCTTTTGCTTGCAGTTTGGTTGTTGCCTTGGCTCTCTCCCTTAGTAGATCGCTTAATTTCTCAACTCCTGGCGATTTTTGTTTTCAGTTGCCAATTTTGCACGAAAAGTGCTATACAATTAGGGAAAAACAGACGAGGTAACGGGCGACAGTCATCTTGCTTATGAGATTAAGGGTTATTGCAGGGTTTCATGATGGACGCTCTTTCACATTATTTTATTTCCCACCTTGTCTAACCCATATCACGTGTATATGGTTCCGGGCATCTGCCGGCGTCGCGGCGAGCCGTAACTCAAGGAAATAATGAAGCAAAGGAAATGTTAAACGCAATTGGCGTTTTCTCCGGCCGCAACTCGTTCCATGAGACTACAGACCAGCTGAGTAACAGCCGCATCCCTCTCCTGGTCCCAGGAACAGCCTAAACAAAGAAGGTTGAACTAACAAAAGCAACAGCAATGCGCGTGACGGTTGACTAGATGGTGACAACTGAACGCATCTCGAGTTAATCGCGCGGGTGAGAAAACTGTTCTTCACATTACAAGAGATGCCGATAACTACCGCCATCTAAAATGAGTGAAAAAGGCAGCATATTGCTGACCGATGAACAGCTGCCAAGTCTCAACATTGATTTGGCGGCGCTTTAGGAATGTGTGAGGAGTGGTGGCGTGGGTGGGAAGGAGGGGAGGGGTTATGCCACTTGATTTCGGGGGGGGGCCCGGGCCCCCCCGGCCCCCCCCCTGGGTACGTGCCTGGCTAGTAGATAAGCACCCATCTTGTGCGCTTGTGCGGCGCAGAGATGGTTTTTGCCTCGAGGTGTCGTAGCGTTTCGGAAGCAGGCAGCAGCAAACTGAGGAACTTGGGCAGTCAGGAGGCGAATGGGAAGAGGCATCACGCAAAGGGGAGTTGGTGGATGGAGGTGGGACGGGGGAGGGGGCCAAGGGAGGGGAGGCGCAGGGGCGCCCGGCTGTCGGCGGTTCGTTGAGTTCCGTCGCTCGTCGTGCCTCCTGCACGTGAAGCCCGCAGGACACACGTCGCCCCTCCGCGTCGTGCAACGCGGTGTTGACGGCGAAAGTGGCTGTGATTTTAAGCGTGGCTCGCAGTACGCACTGTTTACTTGCTCACCAGTCGGCGGTTCCGGCCCCGACGACGGGCGCGCGCGTGCATATGCGCACCGCGACGCGTTCTCTCCCCACGAAATGCGGAAGTTCGTGCCATGGCGGCGCATGTAATCGAGGGAACGACGAAGACTTAAATTACACCGAACCGAAAAGGAAAAACAGGGAGGGAGCAACAATGTACGCCAGCCTCTCTTGCCTCCGGTGGAAAACAGTTGGGAACACAAATTGCCTGGCGAGGTGTTCGGTTGCATGCAGACATAGTTTATCAGTTCACATATTTCATAGACTCCTGGCAGCCTAGCCCCGGGCACCAACAGCAATAACCGTTGGACAAATAAAGTTTATTCCTATCCTATCCTATTTCATAGTTCGTCAGTTCGGGTGTAGACGAATTTCGCAGACATATTGTGTTACATAGCTCTTGTGAGTGTCCACTAAAAACGGAATATGCAACGCCCAGACGTTGCTTCCTTTCCCCTAGCGAGAGAAGATAATTACTCTGCGCCAGGTGAGGCTTCACTTTTTGCCCGAACGGGCTTGTTTGACTTCATTTTATTTGCTATCCTCCGCCAACAGTCCCGCCCCACCAGCCAAACTCATGCGAAGAGTTGATTTTTAAACGGCGGGTGACGAACCGCAAATTAGAAAAACCTTGGCCAAATTCGCCGAGGCAGACCTCTTCGAAATAAAGCGAATGTGTCAATACACGGAGATTGGATCACATAAGATCATTTGCTTTTTCCTTCCTCATCGATAAACAAGTATAAAAGGCGGTTTAAGTAAAACTGGATAAGTCTGCCTAGCTTGGAAGTTTGCTGCTCCTAGTCTGCACAAGTGGTTTGGGTCTATGGTCCAAGTACGTCTCGTAGATGTAGGCGCGATTCGTCACGCATGCGCAGTCTGTACATTAGTGTGGCTTCGGCTTCCCCGAAACGCTCTCCAACTGTGCGCGCTCCTCGCCTCTTGTAAGCCAATTAGATAAGAAAAAACTATCTAAATGGGCAATGCTATTCGCTTTCAAAAGAAACAAAAGTGACCTCCTATAAACGAGGCAAGCTATTGATTGAGAGAGTGTGAGAGAGAGTAGTCATAAGGGAAAGGCAGCGAGGTTAACCAGGCTTAACCCTCTAGGCTACCCTGCACTGGGAAAAGGGGATTGAAATAGAAGGACGAAAGAAGTTTACAGTTCGCACTGTTACACGCACAAGCGTTCATCGCTGAGTCACTCACACGTGGTCCTACAAACTGGCGCATTTCAAGAAACGCGCAAGCGCCTTTGTGTCTTGCACATACCAGACGCACGAGGACACTGGCCCAAGATCTCCTCTCTGAAGGGCTCGTCGTCTAAGTGCCCCAAAACTGTCCAAAGGGCCGTTCTCTCATTTTCGTATGTGGCGCAGTGACACAAGAGATGTTTGGTCGTTTCTTCGACACCACACGCGCTGCAATTGGGACTGTCGGCCATTCTAAGTAGGAATGAATAGGCGTTTATGAAAGAAGCTCCTACTCGTAGGCGACACAGTAACCTTCTTCCCGTCGGTTATAACCAGGTAAATGTTGTAACCTCATATGCGGGTCCATGGCATATATGCGCCGGTTGGTGAACTCCGGCGTGATGCATTTCCTTACAGTAATAATATGGGCAAGGCCGCCGAAGTGCTGCGCTGCATCCGTTCACGACAATGGTATCGATGTGCTTTCACATACATCATGTGCCTCACGGGCAGCCTTGTCGGCACTTTCATTGACAGTAATGTTGCAGTGCCCAGGAAGTCACTGAAATGCAATGTCATGTCTTCCGTCCACCGCTTGATGGTAGCGTAGTCGTATGTCTGCTACCAATTGTTCATGTGGGCTGCAGCACACAGCTGATAAGAGTGATTGCAGGGATAATTTTGAATCACAGAGTACAGCCCAGTGGTTTGGTGATTGTTGGGGAGACGACGACGAAGTGTCCTGTGTGGAACGCTGCCTTTTTGTCTCTGAGAATTTGAAGCTACTTTGTGGGAGACGCCACTCCCTTAACTACGGCGATGGACGTGGAGTCGCCTGGAGAGGTTCCTGGTCCTTGTACGTCAACAGCGACCGCACCGAGAAAGCGGTCTAGTCGCCCGAGTGACACCTACAGCGAGGACACTGTGATCTACTCAGGAACCAGTGATGAAACCTCGGATGACAGCGACTTCGTGCCCGTAGCGAAGCACAAAGCAAAGAGAAGACTCGTCAGGACGTCTCCTTCCTCAAGTAAGGCAACTGTGATCCCGACGCGAAAGCCATCAGACCTCACCATTTTATATGTGCCTGTGGCTGCTAGCGACAATCTAAACCGGATCAACCGCCAAGCCACATCTGTATCGCTCGAGGCACTTGTTCCGGGTCAGATCAAAGATATAAGGATCAACGCCCGTAAGAACATCCTCGCTATAGATGTCACAAACCGCAGCGCGCTAGACATTCTGAGCAACGTTAAGGTGCTGGATAGCATCAACGTACGCTGCTATAAACAAGACCATCACGACTCTACGGCCGGCGTTGTGTATGACGTAGATAATTCCATAAGCGATGCTGACCTGCATATACTCATCAAGCCGGCGACAGAGGGAATTGCCATATTGCAAGCCCGTCGCCTGGGAAACTCGCAGTGTGTCAAGTTAACTTTCAAAGGAGACAGCCTACCGTCCCACGTCAAGGTCGGTCACTTCCGACACGTTGTACGGCCTTTTGTGCCAAAGCCGCTTCAGTGCAGGAAATGTCAAAGGATAGGGCACGTTAGTGCGGTTTGCACAAACGCTGCCGTGTGCTCACGGTGCTCTGGGTCGCACAGCTCCGACGCCTGTCGTGCAGAAAACCAAAAGTGCGCCAATTGTCAGGGCTCTCACGATGCAACTTCGAAGAATTGCCCACATGTGAAAAATGAGGCGAAAGTCTTGAGGCAAATGGTCAGGGATGGTTCGTCGCACAGGGAGGCTGCCGCTAAGGTGCGACGTCGACGCTCACGTCGTCAAAGATCTAGGAAACCCACTGCTATTGCTAAGGATGCACCGCGTCCACTGACAGTCCAGAAACTTACGCATACAACTAGCAATAGCAGCAATGAGATTCCTCAGCAGAAAGTCTCCAATATCATTGCCTCAAGCGAGGAGTGGCCGCCATTGCCACAGCTAGATCCACCAGCGGAGCGACAAGATGTAGCACGCTCGCCGAATCACGCTTCACCTTCTGGCAGCAACCAAGACAACGACAAACAAGTTGTCACCATGATAAGGGCCCTTATGAACACGCTACGAGCACTACTGACCGCCATACACACTCCGGCGGCTCGAGGCGCACTTCAAATACTGGATGCCCTGTATCCGGTACTGTCCGGTCTTGAGAAGTACCATGGCTGCTCCTCTACATTCGTTCCTTAGAGAAGTCAAGGAAGCGTCTATCTTCCAATGGAATGTCAGAGGCATTAAATCGCGCATTTCGGACTTTCGTCCGTTTGTTTTTAAGAACAAATTTCCAATAATCGTCCTTTGTGAACCAAACGTTGAGAGCGCCATCCGCCTATCAGGATATGAAGCTTTGATGTCTGCCACCTGTACCGACCGCAGCAAAGTCATCGTTTATATCAGATGCGATTTCACATATGTTTTACACCCAGTGGCACCTGATGACGACAATCAGTATGTGTGTTTGACTATAAAATGCAAGAACGTCGCACTCACGCTCATAGGTGCCTACATTTCACCTTCGAGTCGATTTGACAGCGCAAGGCTAAGTACAATTTTAACAGCGACACCTGGACCATGGGTTATTACCGGCGACTTCAATGCGCATCATCCGCTATGGGGAAGCTTAAAGATGGACTGTCGAGGAAGACGTGTACTATCCTTCGCGTCGGATCATGAGCTCTGCTGCCTAAATGATGGCAGTCCCACCTTTCTGCGGGGATTGACATACAGCAGCTGCCTGGACTTGACTTTTGTTTCAAGATGCCTCAGTGCCAGTGTGAAATGGTTCACGGACAACGAAACGCATGGTAGTGACCACGTTCCAACATATGTTAAAATCGACGGCATACGCAAGTCACACTCTACTACAGTTCTTCATCACATCGACTGGCCTAAATACACGTTGCTCATGGAGAAGAATAGCCAAGAGATCCAGGATTGTCTGCCTGGCAACATCGAGAAGCTAATTAACGCCGCTGCTCAAGAAGCCACAAGATCTTTTAGGCCTGTTCCTAAATTTTCTGAATTCGAAGCAGAATTGGAGCGGCTTCGAGCAATCCGCCGTCGCGCGGAAAGAAGGTACAGGCGCACCAAGTCCATCTACGACCTAAGGGAGGCGAGACGCATACAGAAGAAGATCCAGCGTCGGATCAACTCCCTGCAGTCTCTAAGATGGAAAACCTTCTGTGATACCCTTGATCCGCATAAACCCCTCTCACATATTTGGAGAACAGTGCGTGGTCTTCGAACATCACCGCAACAACGCCACCCCTTCAAATGCCTGGCTCTCTATCAAGGTCGCAGAGAGATCGACGTAGCGGAGGACTTCTGTTTCAAGGTTGCTGGTCTACCGCCATCGTTCGCTACACGTGATCCCCGTGATGTTCCAATCTCGCGAGATTCTCGTATGGACAATTTGTTTTCCATCGAGGAGTTGCAGGCGGCGTTGGCAGCGTGCAGACGTTCCTCATCCCCTGGGCCTGACGGGGTGACATACGCAGCTCTTGGAAACCTCGGTCACACAGCCCGGCATGCACTTCTAAACGTGTACAATAATTCATGGCGTGAAGGAGAAGTTCCAGCTGCATGGAAGTCTAGCCGCCTTGTGCCTTTGCTCAAGCCAGGTAAATCACCCCTAGACGTGGCGTCTTATCGTCCCATTGCTCTGGCCAGTTGTCTAGGAAAGGTGATGGAGAGGATGGTGCTGACGCGTCTAGAGTGGTATCTAGAACATTACAAGTTATATCCTGACGCTATGGCAGGCTTTCGACGCGGACGCTCTTCTATAGACAACGTCATAGATCTTGTCTCGTCTGTTCAGCACGAAAAAAGCCTCAGGAGACTGTCAGCGGCGATGTTCCTGGATGTTAAAGGCGCATATGACAACGTAACCCATCAAGCCATCCTGGACGCCTTGGGTGATGTCGGCCTCGGCGGCCTTGTATTTCGGTGGATATCCAGCTTCTTGAAGGACAGGTCATTCTTTGTGCAAACAGAGGACGGTGCGTCATCACAACGCAACACCTACCGAGGCGTACCACAAGGCGGAGTCTTGAGCCCCACTCTATTTAACCTGGTGCTCATCGACCTGGTTCACACCCTTCCGGAATCCGTCCATGTGTCGATCTATGCAGACGATATATGCATTTGGTCATCAGGAGCGACGCGTCCTCAGGTGCGCGCCAGACTTCAAAAAGCGGCCACACTAACATCAGGTTATCTTCGAGCACGAGGTCTGGAGCTGTCCTGCGAGAAGTGCTCTATAGTCGCTTTCACGCGTAAAGCAATGAAACCATACGTTATCAGAATTAATGGACAGCCAATTGCCTACGAGAAGACGCACCGCTTTCTAGGAGTGATAATCGATCGAGACCTTTCCTGGAGTACTCATGTCTCCTACCTAAAAAGGAAATTAATCATGATAACCCACTTGCTCAGATTTCTTGCGGGAAAGTCATGGGGTGCGTCTGTGAGTGCGATGCTCCAACTCTATAACGCACTGTTCCTTGGTCTCCTGCGCTATAGCTTACCTGTACTGGGTGGGACCGGCAAGACCAACATCCGTGCCCTCCAATCTGTACAAGCTCAAGCTCTGCGAATTTGCCTTGGTCTTCCCAGATGTGCGTCCACGGCAGCAACAATAGCCATCGCGCATGACCACCCCATCAACACGTATCTTCAAGTCGACACCTTAAGGATGCATATCAGGCACTTCGCCCGACTTCCATCGCATCATCTCGCCTCCCTTCCTGCCGCTCGACCTCGTTCAGCGTTTAGCAAGATTATTGCCGCCAACCATGGAACTTTACCGTTGAACTTCACGCCTGCAGCACGACCATCTCAACCGCTGTGGTGCCTCCATCCACTCCAGGCTCTTCTTGTTATTCCCGGTATTAAAAGGAAAACGGAGATGTCAACTTTTGCCCTCAAACAAACCGTGCTTTCAATGCTACATGAACAGCACAGAGGACGCATCCACGTTTACACAGACGGTTCTGTATCCTCTAATAGTTCAGCTGGAGCAGTGGTGATTCCCGCAGAGTGCGTTACCCTCAAGTTCAAGACATCTCACATCACATCATCGACGGCTGCAGAACTCGCAGCTATCCGTGCTGCTCTGGAGTTTATTGTTCACAAATCATCACATTCATGGTCCATCTTATGTGACTCAAAGGCAGCTCTTCAGTGTCTGATGTCCCCTTTCAACCATGGACCAAATGAGCAACTAGTCGCAGACATCCGACTACTCCACCATCACGCAATCAACAAGGGACACAACATCATCTACCAGTGGATACCGGGTCACTGTGGAATTTCAGGAAATGACAGTGCGGATGACGCTGCCCGGTCGGCTCATGATGGTGCCCAGATTACACCCATACCGCTGTCAAGAACAGATGCAGCCACAAGTCTTCGCTCCCTCGCCCGCGAGCTTACACAGAATCTGTGGAACACCAGTGCATTCACGAATGCACGTCTCCACAAATTGGATCCACGTCTGCAACTCCGCCTACCACCAGGGTTGCCACGAGCGGAAGCAACACTTCTGTGCCGCCTGTGGCTCGGCGTGGCATTCACAAACTCCTATTCATTCCGCATTGGAATGGCCGACAGCCCTACTTGTGACACCTGCGGCTGCGAGGAGACGATTGAACACCTCCTTTGTGACTGTCCCCGTTACGCAGTGCGAAGAAAAGTGCTCGTGACCGCTCTCGCAAAACTGGACAATCGCCCCTTTACAGAGGAAAATCTCTAGGACACTGGTCCAGACGGGCTTCGGCACTCAAGGCCTTAAGGGCTTTGTTGAAGTTTTTAAGGACATGCCAATTGTGTGACCGCCTCTGAACGTTGTAGCGCGTAGTTTCGCGTTACTGTGTCAATTTTCTTTTTTTTTCCATTTTTTTTCCTCTTATTCTTCTTTCTCCTTTTATTCCCTTTACCCCTTTCCCCAGCACAGGGTAGCCAGCCGGGACTTACACTGGCTAACCTCCCTGTCTTTCCTCTCCTTTGTCTCTCTCTCTTGGTGATTGTTGCTCCACATATAGCAATGCACTACGGAGGGCGGATAGTTCGGTTCCTGTCGATGTTGTGACGTGGCTGGTCTTGAACTTCTTGCAGATTGACATCGATGGAATGACTACCGCACCGGTGGATCTGGTTAGAGTTGAAGAGCCATCTGTATAAATGTAAATTCAAATGGACTATGAATCATGCAGTAGATGTAGAGCGGCTTGATTCAGGGCACAAGTAGGCAAGTCAGACTTCTTTCCAACTCCTGGAATGGAAAGCCGCCCTAGTGGCTGCCGGAGACAACACAGAGGACAAGGTGATTGGGCTATTCAAACAACGCTACGGGTCGCCGTCTGATGCTTTCATCGGTAATTGCGTAAACTTGACGTCCCAAGATTAGAACAAAATCACTATGAAATTGTTTTACCTTTATGGCCCCAGAACCGGAAACATTTGAAATAACTGTTCCAAACTGGTTCGACTGAAGGTTTAGCCAGGGTCATAGTTGAAATTCTGCCACCGTGCATGCCGCTTCGTTGATGAGAGTAGACGACACCTTTTGCGTCGGCATTCATTTGTAGCTTGTGAGGTAGCTTCTGGGCAAGCTCTGCAAAGAGCCAGTGAGAAATATGTATCACTAAGGGGCGCAAAAAGGGTTACATTTGTCCAAGATCTTATCTGATTCCCCCAAAGAAATGTGAAACAATGTGTACCGAGTTCTTCTCAAAGCATTCGAACTACATATCTGTTTGTTTTTACGACTTGTTGGCATTAGGAACTGTACGAAACTGAGCCTTTGACGCACACAAAAAATTGTTTCGTCCTCTGTATTCTTTATTTTTTTTTGTGGCGGTTACGCACGCACCTCGTTAAAATGTTATATAGTTGTTCAGTGATTTCACCAGGTTATTTATGTGTCCCCTCTAAATAGTTCAGCTCCAAATTCCTTCATTTATCACGATACAGGAAGTGTTTGCAAAGATGTCTTAAATGCGACTGCTTAGTTTTTCAAAATGGCGCTAGACGCTCTCTAATAAACTTATAGGCGCCTTCTGTCATTTCTCGTAAAAAATCAATGCATGAGTAGTTAAGCGTTAGACGAGCTATTTCACTTCATTTTATACAGTATGGAGAACAAGCGCGAGCAATTTTAAAGCAGTACTCAAGCAAAAATTATGCCTAAATTTTTTTTTGCTTTGTTATGTATCTGGCAACGATGCTACTACAGTATGGGCCAGAATTCTCCGAACTCATATTTTATCACTAATTATATCAGGTCGTCAGGCGGCCTGTTCAAAACTCGTCCCAAATGGAGCGTGGCTTCTTGGAATAGGGTTTCTTTATAAGGGCTCCTCTACACATAACAAAAATCGCAGGTGGTATCAGAAGCCACGGACGTATGCCTATCATCAGTCATCCTGATGCATTTGCTGCGCCAGCCACACAATGGCCACGTAGCCGAAAGCTGGACGCATGGCGCACGGGCCATTCTGTCCTCTTTCGCTGTGCACTTCCCCGCATTCGACGCAGGGTAAGACGCTTGGTCCTCCCCTGCGATCGCTTCGCTCGGAACGCGCCGCGCATGCTCTGCCCTATTATGCAGGGTGATCACTTTTAAGTTTTATGGAATTTTAAAAAATCGCCTGTGGCAGATAGCATAATTATTGTGCTTGAACTGGATTGTTGGAAGAGGCGGACATTGCTATAGCATGAGAAATCGAAACAGATGTTCAACTAATTAAGTTCCTGAATAATTACTTTACGGCACATATTGCAATTTACGAATTGTAGCCGGTGAGCTTGCAAGACGTACCCACTTGAAATTAACTTCCAGGATGACACCAATTTCTGCATATTATTTCCCAAAGTGTGGGACGCAGTACATGGGCGTTCCTGTTACCTTTGTGCTTCAATGCATAAAAGAACGTTTTGTTAAAAAAGTAAGTGGAACAACAGTGCATTCTTACGCAAGTTTGATGGCGCATATCTCCAAACTGGCACACTCTGGAAATTCATTCCAAGGCGATACGCCTTGCAAACTCACCGGCTACAATTTGGAGATTACAATATGTCCCGTAAAGTAATTAATGCAAAAGATAATTGTTACATTTTTGTTAATTAGTTGAATATGTGTTTCGATTTCACGTGGAAGTAATGCCCGCCTCTACGAATAATCGAGCTCAAGGACTAGAATTATCTAACACATTATATAGCCGCACAGGGCCATGAAGCCCAGTGAATGTACGAATTGCGACATGCCTATGTACAACAGTGCATAGCACCTGAATTTTTATTTTATTTTCAAGTTAATGCGTGTCCAAAACAAAACAAAAATAGCATAAAGAAAGAACGTCATCTCGGATTCTACACACCACCCAAGTGGGCCGGTAGCTTTTTTAAAGAGCACTGTGCGTTTCCCGGTGACCATTGACATGCGCATCTTTCTTTCTTCGAACCCTTTGATCCCGAACGAACTGGTTCGGACCGTTAGAATTTTCGCTGCGGAACCGAACCTGAATCAAACCGTAATGCGTGAACCCGAACTGAACCAGGAAAACATTGGCTTTGACACTCTGCTTGTGACATTGAAATGATGTGACCTCTGACCATTTAATTTGTTACAGAGTGGGAAGAACGACACGGGCAAGGAAAGTAGAAAGACAGCACACGGTGCTATATGTGCTGTGTGTTGTGTCGTGTACCTTCTATGTCCGTATCGCTGTGTCTGCACCGCAACAAATTAGAATGTGATCTGCCAACAATCCCACATAGCTACCCTCGTTGCGCTGTGACTCTTCCAATTTCAAGAAAGGAATACTACCATACCGGTACAGCGTTCCAGTACACGCCCTCCAGTGACTCGCCGGAGTAACCGCAACGCGGTTACCTCCAAGCTCTGCAGACGCCACCGGCAAAGTTTTCTGCGGGCGCCCCATTCAAAGCGGGCTTCACGCTCTGTGCCTTCTGCTTGCCTTTGGGAAAACGCGTACCATAAAGGCCTCGTGTGCGGTCAGCTCGTAAACTTAAGCCGACTCCGCTATCGTTTCCGTCTGCTGATTAATGATCTCTCCCGCTTTTGCACGCGTCGGCTTCCCTGTGAGTCGGGGCGCTTCCAGACCTCGCGTGAGCGCCGTTGCTGCTGAATTGTGGTTTCGGCTATCTCCGCCATCCTCACCGAAGGATCAGAGCGCGGCTTGTTGTACAAGTAGCACGCAAGCGCCGGCTCGTCGCGTGTCTTCCTGAGCTACGTGTAGGTGTCTGTTGCATATTTATAACACCCAGGGATTACCAGCCTGCCTTATCGAGTAGGCAGCCCGATGGTTGGCAGGATGCTAGCGGCGGAGGGGGAAGAGAACGAATGTTTCCGAATTAGGCCTAATGCGTGTCCCTTGAGGTGGTCCGATGGGAGAAAGCAAGGCGCAGGACAAGTTGACAGTGGTGGAAAAGAAAGAAAGCAAAAGGCACTCGAAGCCGTGTGAGCACTGGATTACTTTGAGTGCGTGTACGGGCCTATATGTAAGCTAGTGTGTGTGAGTGCATGATGTGCACGTCTGTGCGTGTGGGTGTGTTATTTCTGCAGAGACGCTTGAGGCCACACCACACTTACGATGTGGAAGACGTTAAACACGTGCACGGTAAGTGGATTGAGAAGCAGGTATTGCACGACCTCGTGCGTATTATCTATAACGTTTCTTCTGTGTTAGGACGACAGCCAGTGCAGAACGCTTGCTTACCGACCAATGAGCAGAAGCACGCGAGTCATTTATGTCGAAATTTGCGCCCACCGCCATCCACACACACTTGAAACAGGTGCCTGTTTTCCGAGCGTTGTTTATAGAGTTGCGTGACAGCCGGACCACATGCGATCTTGGAAGTGTAATTGCAATCACCTTACATAAATAGTGACATAGCCCGCAAACACTAATGGGCACGACGCAATAAAAGCATAAGTATGTATTGAATTCATTGTGTCGTATTGTCGACAGTATTGGCGACCTTGGCTGCGCAAATATTTTGTTGTCATAAGCGTGGCCTCGTTTGAACACAGCGGTCGGCCTTCATGCGCTGTCTGACCATAGATTACCAGCTGCCTCGGGTTTCAGCGCATGACGACAGTTTATATTTTTTCCAGAACCACGTCTCAAATAGCATAGCTGTCAGGTAACTGCGTCAGGGATTATAATTTTATGGTTTACTCAATTTTTTTTCCTATGAAGGAGGAGGGGAGGGGCACGTGTCGTCATATTCGTTTGAGCGTCTATACAGGGTGTCCTTGCTAACTTTAGCCAGAGATGAAAAATATGCAAATGCCACGTAGCTGGACAGAACAAAGGTAACGTTGTTTGCAGTCGCTTGAAGATACTCAAACTATTTTTCTTTAATTCCACCTAATTAGATAATTAGAACCCGCCGCGTTTGCTTAGTGGCTATGGTGTTGGGCTGCTATGCACGAGGTCGCGGGATCGAATCCTGGCCACGGCGGCCGCATTGCGATGGGGGCGAAATGCGAAAACACCCGTGTACTTAGATTTAGGTGCACGTTAAAGAACGTATACCAGGTGGTGCAGATTTCCGGAGTCCCACACTACGGCGTCCCTCATAATCAGAAAGTGGTTTTAGCACGTAAAACCCCATTATTTATTCTTTATTTATGTAATTAGTTTTCATTAATTAATCAACTTCTCAGATATTAAAATTAGATTAAAAGTGTCAATGAGAAAACTGCTGAGCGACATGAAATACTCCCACTCCAGCTTTCTGTTGCTCGATACGTGCTACATCAAAGTGATTATCGGAGCGCGACAGAAGCCCGTAAATGCACGCAAAATTGCCGCGTGACTGGCCGCTTGAGGCACTTTGCGTGCATTCGAGGGTTTCTTTCACGCTCGGAAAAACACTTTTATGTAGCACGTATCGAGCAATAGAAAGCTGTCTCGGGAGTTTTTCATGTCGCTCTACAATTTTCTCATTGACACTTCTAGTCTAATTTTAATATTTGACAAGTCGATTAATTAATTACGACTAATAATCTAATTAGGCAGAAGGAAAAAATATAGCTTGAGTATCTTAAAGCGACGGCAAACAACATTACCTTTACTCCATCTGGCTACGTGGCATTTGCATATTTTTTAACTCTGGCTAAAGTAAGCTGGGACGCCCGGTATATATTGGGAGCACGTATTTGGTGGGAACATCTAGGCGGTGTTAGAAAAGTTATGGAGCTACACTGATCGCCAATCTGTCTAGAAATTAAATCAAAGACCAAGTGTCAAGAATCGGGAAATGTTTATGAGGAGCGTTGTAACAATATGGACTGTAGGAAATGACCGCTTCAGGCAGATTTCGCGTTTTTCAGTGTCAGTTAAGGCGTCAGACCGAAAAAATAATCCTTATCCAACTGGTTAAAATAGCTTCTTACGGTCATAACGGTTCAATAAATATGGAATTATTTTTGCCAACAGCTTATTTTAATCCGCGTGGCAATGATATGATAAAAGCACAACGTCTATGTACATCTTCAAAAAATAATGATGCTAATTTGTTAGAAAGATTCAACTGCATGCACACCCCTCTTCCTCTTCCTCTCTCTCTCTCTCTTTCTTAGTACCTCTGCATGAAGCCATTTCCGTTTTTATTTCTAACACTTTTTCATTGTGTGTCACAGGTCCACAGATTTTGCCATTTTCAACATGGTTATATACATACGAAGACAAAACATTATCAGAAAAGCTATCAAACAACTGAGTAAGGAAATTCTTCTGATCATCATGTCGATCAGATTATGCAACAAATGCGACTTCAAGCCAGTCTTTCTTCAATACTACTCGGTCTGTAAAAAGATTTTGCCCTCGATCTCCGCTGCAGAGGCCGGAGGTGCTGTTCGCGTTAGTACAGGTGTGATCACGTGATAATACTCCGTCCTGTCCGCCACAGCGCGAGTAAGCTGGAAGCAAATCTATGTTGTAAAACTGCTCTATTTTTTCCTCCTTACTTTGTTCTGACTCATCGACGCCGTTAATCACGATTAATTTGTCTGGTTAGACGTATGTATGACTAGGTTAAACAACCTTAGATGAAGACAACGGACAAGGGAGAGAGAGAGAGAGAGAGAGAGAGAGAGAGAGACAAAAGGGAAGGAAAGACAGGGAGGTTAGCCAAGAACTCAGAAGAAGCCAATGTAGCATTCTGAATATTTGATGTAAGCATGCTCTGAAGCCCTGTGTAAGCTCGCCCAAATGCTAGACAGGAAGCGTCGACGACTTGATCAATTTGAGTCAGTAATCGTGCACTATCTTTTAAGCAACCTCGCGTGCCCGAAGTAGGGTTTACCTGTTCTACGTAGAACAGACGGCATCAAATATAACGCATGCAGGCATTGTGCTCCTAACGAAAAATTAGACGTTAACAAAGGCTGGTTGAGGCTCTCAGCGCGGCCTCTCGAGCATCTCAAGACTGTTTTAATCACCTCCCACAGCCAGCAACAAAGTGGCCGATGATTGTTTCGCGTGTGAACGGGAAGTGCGCAATGTCTGATTCGTCTGAAGAAATAAGAGAGAGCATAACGAACGAAAACCAAGGACTGCAGTCGTTCGCTTGCGCAATTTCCCGTATTTTGTATGACATTGTAGAAGACTGGCCAAGAAAGATCTAACAGCGTTTTAAAAAGATCTACGTGCTTTATTTTCGACATAATTCAAGCTCAACTTTCGCATCACGAACATTGCACAGTACAAGCTCGAATCCAAGGCCATAAGTGGTGCGACTCGTTATTGCAGGTGTAATGCATGCACAGCTAAACAAAAACTGCCAACGAAAGCTTATTGGATAGCGAGCCAGCAAATTTTTTTTTGTTGAGACACTCGCAAATGTCTCAAAGATAGATAGATTTCCACGAGTGGTAGAATACAGCGCATGCTACGCAATCACGGCTTCCTACGTATACAGCGGTCTGCTGTGCCATCATCCTTGCGACGCCGTGGCAGCGCTGTGTTTTGAAGAGGTGGCGCCGCGGCAGTTCGCTGCAGGAGTTGATAAATTGCTCGAGGGTTTTAACGCGACAGCGTCAAGCGCCACGTGTCGCAGAAAATTAGGTGTCGGCGCCGGCGTTGGTGTCCCTTGAGCGAGAATTGCCGTATATATTTAGGTATATGTATATGCCACGCCTTGCTATATGACATGCGGTATATGCAGGTTATAATGCGACACCGTTCTATCACTAAAGTTGCTCAGCCTTGTTCCATTGGCTTCTTATGATATTGTTGACAAAGTTATTCCTAGGAATTTCGAGAATGACAGTCCACAGACCAATGTCGTGAAACAAAACACCGACAGCGCGTGCCTATTACGTTAAATAGTACAGCAGAACATTTTGTTGGGCTAGTTGGTGCATATTACTGAAGTACTATAGCGCCAAACTATAGTGCGGGTGCAAGCCTCGCAAAGAGAGACCATCATTCTGGACAGAAGTCGAGACAGCGTGGCCCGTGAGCTGAAGGAAGCTTTCCATATTAAAGGGAAGGGCCTTGAATGCGTAAGCGAACCATCAAAAATTCTGTATAAAAGGGAGATGTCATTTTTAGAAGCCCATAGTTAAAACTGAGCATGTTGCTGCGCCGCCTGCGCCTAGTGAATATTCCTAATCTTTTAGTTTTTTATGGGGTACTCCCTTACGGCGGTGTTTGTGTATCGCGTAACCATTATCATTTATAGTCATTTGGCCCTGTACACCACGTGTCATCTTCACGAACGTCACCTTCGCAATCGTTCTATCGCCTTTTGCCTAGTTACCATGTGATGTTTTGACAATGCGCGAGTTGCGCCGCCAAATTTGCGCATATATATTGTGTGTTTCCGTCATTAAAGCATCAGTTGTTAGTAAGCGCTCGTCCGTGTCTCTTCTTCTTGTGTCGTCTGTTTGGCGCTATAGTACTTCAGTAACGTTAAATATTCTCAGATTTCAACATTAAAGTGCGAAACAATAATAGAAACCTCAAGATGATGTAATTTCCTTTGGCGCGGCTGTGCACAAACGTCGGGATCTGCCCACGCAAGAGGCCGCGTTTTTACCAGAAACTCCCCTTCGCGCATTCAAACCATTCAAGTCTGGAACACGACATTCAAAAAGCCATGCAAGAGTCTACGCGTACCTTTCAGCCTTTCCCGAAATATGAAGAATTTGAAGCCGAACTCCAGCGACTACAAGCGATTCGCCGGCGAGCTGAAAGACGATATAGAAGAACTAAATCCATCCATGATCTCCGAGAGGCAAGGCGGATGCAAAAGAAGATTCAACGCCGCATTGATGCACTACAATCTCAAAGAGGGAAACGTTTCTGTGAGTCGTTGGATCCACGTCAGCGATTATCTCAGATATGGAGAACCGTGCGTGGACTTCGCGTATCACCGCAACAGCGTGTTCCTTTCAAATCCCTCGCTTTGCACCAAGGTCGCAGCGAAATTGACGTTGCTGAAGAATTTTGCTCGACTTGCCAGCTTGCAGCTCCAACGCGCACTTACACCATGTGCCACTCCTGTGCCACGGGATTGCCGCATGGATGTAATGTTTTCGGTGGAGGAGCTTGAAGCGGTACTGGCGACTTGCAGGCGCTCTTCGTCACCTGGGCCAGACGGCGTTACCTATGCGGCGCTCGCCAATCTTGGGCAGAAAGCACGACTCATGCTGCTAAACCTTTACAGCGAGTCTTGGCGCAACGGTTTGGTTCCCCGTGAATGGAAATGCAGCCACTTGGTTCCGCTGCTCAAACCTGCTAAATCACCATTAGATTTGTCATCGTACCACCCCATCGCTCTGGCCAGTTGCATAGGAAAAATAATGGAAAGAATGATTTTGACGCGCCTAGAATGGTACCTGGAAAATTACAACGTGTACCCAGATGCTATGGCTGGCTTCCGGCGTCGGCGCTCATCTATAGATAATGTCATCGATTTGGTTACGTTTGTTCAGCATCAAAAACGTCTGAAACGACTCACTGTGGCATTCTTCCTAGACATAAAAGGCGCCTATGATAATACAGCACATTTTGCCATTATAGATGCTCTGATTGAAGCCGGAGTCGGTGGCCGGACTTTTCAGTGGCTGTGCAGTTATTTGACCGACAGGCATTTCTTCGTGATGACTGAGGATGGCGCCACGACTCAACACCAAACGTTCCGTGGAGTACTGCAAGGCGGAGTGTTGGGGGGAGCCCGACGCTATTCAACCTAGTGCTCGTTGGCCTAGTCACATGCTTGCAAAACACAGTTCGAGTATCAATCTATGCCGACGACATCTGCATTTGGGCGCCTGCTGTAACACGACTGCAGGTACTAGCACGGCTACAAAAGGCAGCTACGTTAATATCACTGTACTTGCGAAAACAGAACTTAGAGCTGTCTTCAGAGAAATCCTGCCTTGTTACATTCACTCGGAAGGCAATGAAGCGTTACACTGTAAATGTCAATGGGCAGGCAGTTGCAATTGCACGGAAACAACGCTTTTTAGGGGTAATTATTGACCGCGACCTATCATGGAGCCCGCATGTTTCATACCTGAAGAAGAGATCATTGACAATAATACATCTCCTCAAATTTCTCGGCGGAAAGTCATGGGACACTTCGGTGCGGTCAATGCTGCAGCTTTATGACTCCTCGGTTTCGCAAGATACAGCCTCCCTGTGCTTGGTAACACCTGCAAAACAAACCTGCGTGTACTCCAGGGACTACAAGCTCGAGCCCTAAGGACGTGTCTCGGTCTTCCGAGGTGTGCGTCTACAGCGGCAACGATTGTCATAGCTCGAGATCATCCAATATCAACGTACTTGGCAACCGACGCTCTCAGGGCACATATTCGGCACGTTGCCCGATTACCTTCTCACCATCTTGCCGCTTTACCCGCAGAAAGCCCACACACAACTTTCAGTCGTATAATTGATGCCAATCGTACCTCATTGCCGTCGAACTACATGCCTGCAGCAAGACCATCCTCACCTTTATGGTGCCTGCACAGACCTGAAATACGCCTCACCATCCCAGGGATCATGAAGAAAGCCAACATGCCCTCGTCTGCCCTTAAGCAGGCCACATTAGAACTTTTACATGAGGTGCACAGTGGCCGCGTACACGTTTAAATTGATGGCTCAGTTACATCTGCAAGTGCAGCTGCCGCTGTAGTGGTACCAAGACGATCCGTCAAAATACAGCTAAAAACGTCACATGTATCGTCAACGACAGCTGCTGAACTAGTAGCCCTGCGTGCGGCTCTTCATTTCATTCAGGAGGAACCACCCCGTGCATGGTCAGTCTTCTGTGATTCCAAGGCAGCCCTACCGAGTGTACTCTCAGCACTGCGCCATGAATCACATGAGCAGCTCGTCGCAGAGATCGGAGAAGTCCACCATCGACTAGTTGACGAAGGACACGGTATAATATATCGGTGGTTGCCTAGTCACTGTGGCATACATGGCAATGATCGAGCTGACGCAGCTGCCCGATCTGCCCATGACGGCGTCAACTGCGTTGCCATTCCTCTTTCGAGAGCCGACGCAGTGAAAAAACTTTCCGCACTTGCGCGTGACCTGACATTAGTCCAATGGAATTCATCTGATTTCACAAGTGCACGCCTTCATACCCTGGACCCAAATTTACAGCTCCGTATTCCACCCGAGCTTCCACGACGTGACTGCACCCTTCTAGTCCGTCTATGGCTTGTATTAGCATTTTCAAATGCCTACTCTTTCCTTATCGGAATGGCCAGAAGCCCACTTTGTGACTTCTGCAGGTGCAATGAAACAATCGAGCATCTTCTTTGTCAGTGCTCTCGTTTTAAACCACAAAGAGCGGTCCTCTCAGCCACCCTAGACAAACTGTACAAGCGCCCAATGCGAACATCAGCGCGATCTGCTATGAAGGCGCTGCTGCGATACTTGAAAAACACGGGACTTTCTGACAAATTGTGACTGTACACTGTGGGACGTAGGACTGTGCGGTGACACTGCGTAAGACTAGCAACGCCTTTGCGGTCTGCGTGACAGTGCCCACAGAAACAATTCGTGTGTACGTGCGTGCGTGTGTTTAGGTATTTCTTTCCTTTTTTTATCCTTCTCTCTCTCCCCTATTGCATCCCCTTGTCCCTCCCCCAGTACAGGGTAGCCAACCGGAGATAATCTCGGGTTAACCTCCCTGTCTTTCCTTTGCCTTTGTCTCTCTCTCTCTCTCTCTCCCTTCGCGCATAGCGTTCACCATCAGCGTTTCTCAGTAAACAGTACAGTTACATAAGCTGCAGTTGCCGGGGAGCGTGAGAAGCAATCAGGTATCATTGAATGCTGTCGCGTTCCACTCTTAAAGGGGAAGCTTAAGCGTCCTTGAAGTTTTTTTTTTTTTGTTACACCCGCCGCTGTTGCTCATTGGCTATGGTGTTAGGCTGCTGAGCACAAGGTCGCGGGATCGAATCCCGGCCACGGCGGCTGCATTTCGATGGGGGCGAAATGCGAAAACACCCGTGTACTTAGATTTAGGTGCACGTTAAAGAACCCCAGGTGGTCGAAATTTCCGGAGTCCTCCACTACGGCGTGCCTCATAATCAGAAAGTGGTTTTGGCACGTAAAACCCCATAATTTAATTTTTTAAAGTTTTTTTACGAGTGGCAACAATTTTTATACAGTCTTATTTTCTACTCACCCCTCATTGTATGTAATTCAGTAAAGCTTTAGAGAACACAATCACAATATTACATGAGAAATATTTTTGACAGTAGTGGGTCATGCATGACGTGGATTGATCCCAAAATAAATTACATATATTTGCCGAACGTAGCTGTCGAGAGACTCAAAGTTCGGAATACATTGAGGACGAGTAAGACCTTTCTGCCCTGCAATTAAAGTCATATAATGATACGGGTCTCCGCTCATTGCATTGCGGTTCCTGCGCCTGCCATGAAGAGGTAAGTTGGGGAGTTTCCGATAACTATTTTGGGATTTGCGCCGATGCTGAGAACATGCTGCAGATAAAAAGTATTATCTGGAGATAAAAAGTATTATCTATCAATTCCGCTTCCCTTCCAGAGTTAGCCCCATGCTCCTTTTCCCTTCGGGTCATCAGAAACTTGCCTGGGTGGTTGTGTACGGGTAAAGAGCGGACGTGCTACTTTTCTGGCATTTACTGCGAGCTCATTCTCGCGGGCGCACAGATCTAACCTTGAGAGGGTTTTGCCGGTGCAAAGGGAGCTCATGTTAGTGGCATTAAGAATGGCGTGGGAAGCCTTTTTACAGATGGAGAATGCAGATATTCGCTGCAGCGGACGCCGTAAGATTTCTCGAGCAAAGCGGATAACTGATTCGACAGAAGCAGAGCCAATAACATATTTCGTGGGCGGATAGTCCCGCAAGTCTCCACAAACATCTAAAAAAAGAACCGCACTGCACGCAGCTTCTTATCCGTTTATACCTCTACAGGGGGGACCAATTAGGAGCGGGCTTACTTTGCGGAACCCATGTAACGCAGGCGAGAAAGAAAGACGGTGACGCTGTCAGCCAGAGTGGCTGAAGCGCGACAAAGTGTCGCAAAGTGCAACGTGCAACACCGCCCACCAAACGGGTTTGGCACGATTGTCAAGTTTTGCTCCGAGTCGTGCTGAGTTGCTGGCTTTGAAGCATTTACATTGTTTTGCTCCGGTTCAGGCTCAGGTCCAAAATGGCTGCGCACATTTCAGTTCGGGTTCACTTTCGGTTCGGCAAAAATAAGCATATCAGTTCCGGTTACGGTTCAGTTTCGGATACGGTATAGCACTCTGGCACCCTCAGCGAACTTTACCTGAACCCATTGGAAGCTTCGGTCATACACTGAAAGTTGGAATTATCCAGGGAGCGCTCTACCACAAGAAATTGTCAAACTGCTTCATTATTAGGGGAAATAGAAGCAATTGAAATGTCATGCTGCCGTGCTGCCATGCGGCGAGCTTCACTGCTAACAGGAAAATCCCTCTCCTTTGCCTCGGCTAGCATCCGCAAGCGGCATTATTTCCTCGCCTTCCCCCAGACCAATCATTGCACTAGGTGATGATGATGATGAAGCCTCAGGTAATGGCACAAACCCACTGAGGGGGATAGGCCACGAATCGGGTGGTAATATGACTCAATACATAAAATAAAATAAATTGGTTAATAAATAAATAGCTCGAAAAAAGAAAGGAAAACAAATAATCCAAGATATAAAATGAACTATGAATACATGAGATGAAGTATTGATCAATACTATGGTAAGCCTTGCGTTGATAGGAATGTTAAAAAAAAAGAAAAAAAAAGAAAAAAGGATATACTTAAACTTGAGTAAGTGAAATTATGAATAGTAATAGTAAGATTTGAACTGTGAATTTGTGCTTTTACTTTTTGAATTTTCTAAACTGCAGTAGAAATAAATCAATTCTTCAAACTAAAAACTATTAACAAGGCATTCTTTTTGTGCCACATAGGAAATTAAAAATGGCTAGGCAAACGTTCCTGTGGCTATATCCCAAAACTGTTGCTCCAAGGGAGAGTATAACAGTGCTGCTTAAAGGTAATCCTAAATTTTGAAGTGGAATTTCTAGACATAGTTTTCGATGATTTGAAAACCGCCGGCATGATAATAAAAAATGATCTATAGTTTCTGGTTCATTACAGAGGTAGCATAGAGGGGATACCGCCAGACCACATCTGTGCAAGTAAAAATTAAGTGTTGGAATACGGCAACGCAGCCTAGTTAATGAAACTTCAAATTTCCGGTTAGGACACCATTGCCGGTTCCAAGAATAATTTAAGTGTAAGAAATCTGAAGATTTTGCTATTGACAGAGCTTTTTTGTCCTCACTCAAAGAAAATTTCCGATATCTGGCTGCAGTAATGTGCGCAGTTGCCGGCAGCACAAATAGCACAGGACCTACTAAAGAAGCTCTTTCTAAGGAATCGGCTTTTTCATTAATATGAATGTCTCGGTGGCCAGGGACCCATACTATATGCACTAAACTTAAGTGAGGTGGAGCTAATGAATAAAACGTGTTTCCGGTTGGCGACTTTGTAGACGCAGTAAGTGCGCTGCATACGGATAGAGAATCTGTGACGATAATAACTCTAGTAATATGAATGGGTAATTTCCGCAAGGCAAGAACTATTGCCAGAAGTTCGGCATGAAAAACTGATGTGTAATCTGGTAGGCGAAGTGAAAAAGACCAATTGAGGGATGGTGAGTAGATACCCACACCTGCCTTCTCTTCACACGAAGAAGCATCGGTCGCAATTACGTTTATTTTGAAACGGGCCAAATAATCTTGTAAACGGTCATTCAAATATGTTGAGGGCAGAAATTTCGCATTGTGTGGAAAAATGTCTGCGAATTCAATTTTCAGTGACCCCGGAGACCTATGGAGCGGAATTATTTCTCTAAGGCGAACATTTAAAGGTGCTAATTGCGCTTGCACAAATACAACTTGCGGGGTATGGAACCGTGACCACATGGTCTCAAAAAATGGACCTGGTTCACTAATAAATGCATATTGTCCACGTCGTAGCGAAGAATCATAGGCTCTTAAGTAGGTTTGGACCGTAAGCATGCGGAATCGTGTGTGAAGAGTAGGTAGGCGCGCTTCCTGGTATAATACATTATTAGCAACGAATTTAGGAAGACCTAAACATAATCGAAGAGCTTCTCTTTCTAACAGAACAAGGGGCCTTAATTTATATTTTGCACTTCCGGAGAACAAAACACAACCAAATTCTAGAATCGGTCGTACATACATACGATAAATCATAATTAATGTGTCACTTCGCATACCAGAGCGTCGGTTACTGATTCTACGTAGTAAACCTACGGCTCGTGTCGCCTTCGTTCCAATATTTTCTATGTGAGAACGCCAGCTCAGTTTTCCGTCATATGTGATACCCAAGTATTTAAGCGACTCTACCTGAGGAATGATTCTCTGTTCATATACTAATGATAAGTGTAACGGCCTGGAAAGCGGAAAAACAAGGACCGCGCTTTTATTTACGTTTAGTGACAGGTGCAGATTGTGAAGCCACGTCTGTAGAGTACAGAGGTACGTTTGCAAAGACAGGTGAAGGGAATTGATGTCTTTAGCTGTCGCGAAAAATGCAATGTCATCTGCATAGACATACAGATTCACATCCTGGTGCAGTGGAACTGAACTCGTCAACAGGTTAAATAGTATAGGAGACAGAACAGCCCCCTGGGGCACCCCTCTTGTCTGATCGAACATTCTTGAAGAAAATCCGTTTTGAAAACAATGAAATTTTCTGTTTCTTAGAAATTCAAAAATCCATGCGGTTATATATTTAGGAAAATTGTAGGACTGTAATGTGTCCAGCAGTAGAGAGTACTCAACGCTGTCATAAGCTTTTGCTATGTCAAGTGTCACTAAAGCGCTAACTTCTTTTCTATGCTGAGCAAGTTGGATGCGGCTTTCCAAATCTACATGCGCACACCAAATGGAGAGACCGGGCCGGAAACCTATTTGACTTGGGCTCAGCAACGAATTTTCAGATATATGATCCATCATACGATCATATAAAACTCTTTCAATTAGTTTTACCATATTTGACGTAAGAGAGATAGGCCTAATGTTGTCAAGGCTGTAGCCAGCTCCTTGTTTTTTAAGCAGCGGAATTACTTTGGCTGTCCTCCATTCTGATGGAATCCAAGCATATTTTAGAGAATAATTAACTGCGTTGAGAATGTCATCAGAAGACATTTCAAACAACATTTTTAGCATGGCATTGGAAATGCCGTCAGGACCTGGAGCTGAGGCAGGCAGAGATCTAAGGACATCAGAGAGCTCTGACACTGTGACTTCCACGAAGTCATCAGCGATGGGAGGTCTTAGTGGCCCAATCGGCAAACGTGATGTTAAGCGTTGCGCTAAGCCCTTTCCTATGAATTCTAAAGAAGCAGATAACTCGCGTGGTGAAAGTATTATCGATTCAGAATTCGCTGTTGTTGGCATGAATTTTCTATATCGAAGGAATCTGAACAGAGCTTTTTTGTTGCTGGGCTTAGAGAGGAATTCATGATGTTTTACGTCATACTCGTGTTTGGCATTCGAAACTGTTCTCCTGAACGCAGCAGCTGCGAATTTATAATCACTCCAGTTACTCGGGCACTGGTTGTAAAGTAGTTTCTTCCACGCGGCTTTTCGTCTTCTATATTCCCGCGTGCAATCCGAATTCCACCACGGAGAGGTAGTATTTTTGTTTATCTAGTCACAAGCCCTTTGTCTCCCTTTACTTTTTTGCTGCGCATTTGCGAAGTCACGTGCCATAATCGGCGAAGCTGCAGTTTGTGCGTCTTACGTCGAGGCATTTGTGCAGTGCGTGGGAGCTTGACTCTCTGGTCGGAAGCGTGGCTCCCTCGGGGTTAAAGGTTTGAAATTGCAGCTGTTTTCGTGACCATGCAGCTGTTTCATAATTTACAGTCACTATCATCAGCATGTGATCCATGCACCACACTTGTCCGTTCGCAATGCCCAAACCTGCTGAGGGGCCCTTTAATTCGTAACAGCCGATTGCGCAACTAGGTAATATAATAATAATAAAACGCAGTAAAGGGCTAGCGAAAGGCTATGCGAAAGGAGTCGCAAATTGTGACTGGCCTTCATTAGAGAGACTAAGGCAACGATACAAAGCACCTCTTTTTCTTGGCGATTGTTTATGTATGAGCTCGAAGGCAAGAAAAGTAAAAGCAAAAGAAAATAATAAAAAAGGAAAATAAAAATAAAGTGTCGCAGACCCAGTGAATGCGAGGAATCCTGATTTATGTTCCGCAACTTCGAGGACAGTAAATTATACGTTTGCCACCCGCGAGCTCGTTCGCCGCTCCACGAGAGCCACAGTTGCCGCTCGCAACAGCGGTCAGTATAAACAACACGTAGAAGCTGTTCGCTTGGAATCTTCGTAGCCGCGCGATGCTTTGTTTACGCCAGTGACGACGTGCGCAATAAAGTTTTTGTTGGACGGAGCACGGAGAAACACAGAAAAGCCCGCTCACTGGCAGCGTCGATAGGGGCTGTGCATCCTCTTTGACTGCAGTGCGTTCTTCTTCCCCCTTCATCTTGGCAGTCGGGACCTCTTTATGAAGCGATACGGACGTTAATTGCTTTTACCATAGGCTGCGCGGAGCAGCCAAGGCCAAAACCGGGCACTTATAGCTCTGTTTACGCGTCGACCGTTATTAAATATGAATTGTGCATGCCGCCCAGAAGGCCCATCATGTTTATCAAACCGTTTTTGATAAACAGTTAAAAAATTATCAAATAAACGCGTGTTACTGTTGCTTGATTCAGAGAAACTTATGCAGCGGATCTTTTCTGATTCACTGCGACGTGGCAGATAGTTTGTTGACGGCAGGGGAGATGGATGGCGGGGAAAAAGAAGAAAGGACATGAGTTGTTTTACATAACTAAGCTTGGTATTCGCACGAAATAAATTACAGGACAGGCGCAGCAGCAGAAACCGTCGTCAATTATGTTTCCTTTCTTTTTTTTTCAATCATACTTGTGATCACAGTCGTGGAATTGTTAGGAAATGGTTTTACACCTGCCAGCTGAAACGAGATTTCTTTATGTCCTTTTTATGCATGCTCTTTATCCTATGTTACGCGCAGTAACAAATTAAGGCTTCTTGATTGCACTTTCTTAAGGTTAAAGTTTTTTGGCAAAAATCAACCTGTAATGATTATAGATTGCGTTAAGAATTTGGTACCATAAAGTAGTCAGTGAAAGATGTACATTCCTAAACAACTACGTTTTACACCTCGTCTGTGAACAATGATTGTATTTCAAAAATTTATGTCAGAGACACAGTGGAAGCAAACAAATAATAATGTCCTGTATCGCACATTGAGAAGTGCTGAAACAAAGCCCTCATTGGGCTACTAGAACTCGTAAATTGGCGGAAAACTGTAATAAAACATGAACAATGTCAAGTGTTGCAAAACAGGAGGGATGCATTTGAATGCTGTTCAAGGTCAGAGGTAAACGCAAAAATTAGAACGTATTTATGTGCATGTGTATGCAAGTGGAACTTTGTCTACTTGACATCGCTGCCAAAGTCTAAAAAAAATTATGGGGTTTTACGTGCCAAAACCACTTTCTGATTATGAGGCACGCCGTAGTGGAGGGCTCCGGAAATTTCGACCACTTGGGGTTCTTTAACGTGCACCTAAATCTAAGTACACGGGTGTTTTCGCATTTCGCCCCCATCGAAATGCCGCCGCCGTGGCCGGGATTCGATCCCGCGACCTCGTGCTCAGCAGCCTAACTCCATAGCCACTGAGCAACCATGGCGCGTTGCCAAAGTCTACTGTCAAGGCTCATGTGCAAATTATTTACCTTTAATTGCCCGGCTATAACATATGCAAATCACTGGGAAAATAACAGGCAACTATCCCAGTTAATAAAAAAGTAACAGTGCTCGTGTTAACCACTTCAGGAAATAGTTACAATAGAATGTGTGGTCTGTGTTTATATGGGCAGTGAATCATGCTTACATAAATGCACTAACTAGTGCACCAATATATCCCCATGGTCCGTTATTTCTTTGTAACTAACACTGAAACGACGACGAAGTGAACATTTGACTTGATATGGTGAAAAAAAAAAGAAAGAAAGCTATGGAATTTGTCCGGGCTTTGATTACCAGTGCAACATAGTGACCGCGTAAAGCATACGCCATTCATTTCACAGTCATGTCCAAGATGATTTCGCGCACAGGAAAAAAAAAGAACTAGTTGATCTTAAAACATTTTTTTAGGTACTGTCAGGCTGATGAATTCCGATTTATTTCTGCGGCGCGCAAATTGTTCGTTATCTAAGGAACACAGAAACCGGAGGGTAAGCATCCGCTGGAATGGTAGCGCCATCTACTGAGTTTCGTCAACACTACTCTTGCTTCTAAAGCTCCGTCGGAAAGTGGACCTCGGCGGATATGGGTCTCGCGAGGCTTGGTGTAACGCTATAGTAATGCAAAACCGCGTCAGCGAAAAGGGGGGAAAAAAAGAAGAAAACGTCACCATTTCTGATACAGGGTACATTAAGCGGATCACAAAATTATTGTAGCGCTGAAAAATAAACAGGAGATCAATCTGATGTTTATTTGCATGACAAATAGCCTCTACTTATTACTGTATTATTATTATTATTATTATTATTATTATTATTATTATTATTATTATTATTATTATTTAAAACTTTGTTCACTCAAACGGTTGTGGTAAAACATTTTTGGAACCCTGATTTCAAACAGGAATATATTGCTCCCCGTGCACTGCGGAAAACATTGCGTTATTTAGTACCGCACTGCAACACAAGATTTGGTAAAGCTAGTAGGTATGCTTATGTCCCAAGAATATTCAATGACCTACCTGATCATATATTTACTACGACTTCGAAACGAACATTGAAAAAAAATGTTGAAGGCACTATAAGATATGTATAATTCTACATTTCTCTTTTCTTGTTTCTTGTATTTCTTTTGTCACTGATTTCAGCTGAGTTTCCGTTTCATTGTTGTGTAATAAACTTCACAAGCTTTTAATTTCTGTACATGTTGCCATTTTGTCTTTGTTTGCCGACATGCCGGGCCAAGTCACGCAAGCCACTTCCTTGGCTTTGACAGGCCTGCCTTCTGATGTACGATTATTGTAAGATGGCAACAATAAATATTATTATTATTATTATTATTATTATTATTATTATTATTATTATTATTATTATTATTATTATTATTATTCAATCATTCAGATTCGTTCGGCGCCCTGATTTAGAATGTGCGAGGGAATGTGTCTGGGCGGAGATGTTTGGTGCTGGTAGTAATAGGCTATTAGTAGGGAATTTCTAAGTTGCGACTGATATGAATATTGAGATGTACATGACTATTCTAGCCACTATTGAAAATCTTATATCGGCCCATGCTAGCCATAAAATACTCATGGTTGGTGATTTTAATACGCCTGGCATTTCTTGGCAAACTGGTGAAATTTCAATGCTTTCTTTTTAATTATCTGCCAAGTACAACTCGTTACTTCATCTTATATATTTTAGATCCCTGCGCCCATTTAACAATATTCTGAACTCTTGTGGCAATGTTGTAGACATATATGCCTTAGTAACGCAGAAGCTGTGAATGTGTCCTGTGGCGACTTTCCCCTTGTTAAGCCAGATAAATGTCATCTCCCGCTTCACACTTTATTACAATTCGCGATACCTAGTAGCAGGATATTAAAGGATACAACTACACCTCAGTCTTTTAATTTCTGAAGCGGAGATTACGTGGGTCTTTACCACTATCTTAATAATGCAGACCGGTATTCAGTAGTAGAACTAAGATATGTTAATGACCAAGTCATGGCATTCACGAATATTACTCACGATGGAATGAAGAACTTTATACTAATAAAAGCTACTAAACGCTGTAGATTTCCCCACTGGTTTTCCGATGAACTCAAAACAACTTTGAAGATAAAAGACGGTGCTCCCTGGAAGGCACAACGTACAAATCAATAACACTAGCATATAGATTTTAAAATGTACAGGGCCCTTTCTAAACGTCTTCACAAGCGTGATCGTTCTATCTTTATAGTACATGTGGAAGCTAGTACTTCTAAAAATTCAGTATCTTTGGAGGCACCTTCATGAACAGTCATCCAACAATACGAAACAAGATACCTCTTTACTTAGTGGCGACAACCAACCTATTCCAGGTGTCGCGGGCGCCTTCGCCCTACACTTCGGGTCTTTGTACGTTGAATGGTACAGTGATGGAGTTAGTGAGCCGTTCAATCACCCTTCTCTGGATTCAAGCCTGTCGGTCTCAGAGGAACTTGTCTTTAAGAGCATCAAACGATTAAACCCGTCTATTTCGCGTGGTCCTGATAACATTCCACCTGCTTTGGTTAAGACGTACGTTGCTTGTTCCAGTGCTTACTTGTATTTTTAATTCTGCTTTAAAGACGAACACATTCCCAAATGCTTGGAAGCGCGGGTCGTTCCCGTCTTTAAGTCAGGGGTAAAAACTGCTGCGAGTAACTATAGGCCTATTTCTCTCCTATGGGCAGCATCTAAATTGTTCGAGTCAACTCTGCACTGAATAATTTCATCCTCTATTGAAAAGACTATCATTCCTCAGCAGCATGGATTCATATCGGGACGCTCCAAAACTAGACCATCTCGTTAGCTTCACGATGCATGCCTCTCAAGCAGTGTATAAGAAAGGACAGCTGGATGTCATTTATTTGGACTTCAGTAAGGCGTTTGATGTCGTCTGCCGCAAAATACTCCTTCAAATGTTGACGCAACTTGATCTACACCACTCTGTCACAGCGCTGATAACTAGCTACCTACGCGACCGGTACTGGTATACGTTAGCGTAAACGGTCAGTCGTCAGAACTTTATGGGGTTACAAATGGGTCTGTCTGTGGCCCTGTTCTGTTCTCGCTGGTTATTAACGACGTTTCGGCAGTCATTCAGAACGCTTCAATTTTGTTATATGCTGATGACGCGAATCTTCTTAAAGTGGTAAAAAATGTTTTTGATTGCGCCGCCCTTCAAAAGGGCATCGCAAATTTAGCGTCATGTTGTGCTGAAAACAGGCTGGTCACAAATGCATGAAGAACGAAAGTTGTAAGCTTCACGTGGAAGACTAGCAGGACACTATTTCCCTATAGCGTTAAAGACGTTCTCCTTCCAAGAGCTCAGAGAACGAATGACCTTGGAGTGTACTTCAATAGCTCTCCGAGTTTCTCGCCCGACGCTCAACAGACTAGACAGCGTGCACTTCGAACGCTCGGCAGAGTACGTCGGGTGACGAGAGACTTCAAAAAAGCTGGCCCACTTGTAACTTCATACAAGCGCAGTCGAGGACGGCAGAAGACTTGGTGGGACGATGAAATTAGGAAATGCGCGGGCGCTAGTTGGAATCGGTTGGCGTAGTACAGGGGTAATTGGAGATCGCCTACGTCCTGCAGTGGACACAAAAGATGATGATGATGATGGTGATGGGGATGATAAGAGCGTATGCCTTCCAGTTCTTGAGTGCGCTTCCGTCGTTTGGGGCGGCACTTGTAAGTAAAATTATGAACTTCTCGAAAGTGGGCAAAAAAAGTACCTACCCTCACCTCTAGACGCAACAAATCAGATGTTCTCGGTCTTCACGAATTATTACATGGAAAAATATGTTGCTCGCACTTGCTTTCTAATGTGCGCTTTTACATTTCGCGGAAAGGCACAAGGAAACAGCGCGCCTTTCAGCCTTCAGATTTTTGTGACCCTCTATCTTGAGTGCAGGCGACATATAACACCCATTCAGAGTGCCTGGATATCTTCATGTCTAACTTTAGTATTTTCGTGAAAGGAGTTGAAGAGGAATTCCAATAACCGAACAAAAGTTCCTATATCTCTTGTTTGTTACGTCATTCTGTGATCCTCTTTTCTGTTTCTCCACTTTTGCTTTGTATTCTCTTCGTATACACATCTTATTCTCTGTTAAATGAGTATTCGTGAAATTATTATTCTTTTCTTTATGTGGGCGCGCGTGTGTATGTGTGTATGTGTGTGTGTGTGAGCTTGCATTGTTATTCCTTTGCACTGTTTTGCCGAGTGCGCCAGCACCAAGACCGTCGACGTTATTGTTGGGCACTTTAATAAACACCTTTTATTTATTTATTTATTTATTTATTTATTTATATTATGTGCATCGCAGCTCTATCTGAGTAAATAAAGGGCTATAACAACTTCGTATGACATCTTCGACCATCTATAACCCTGTTCGTGAGCATGTGAGCCGCACATTCACGCAAACATTATATAAGCGATGTGATAATTTTAACCGCATTGCTTAGAGTGCCAACCCAATTGTCGGAGGTTTCGGGTAACTGATCGGCCAGCGCTGAAGCATAATCAATTCATGTGCGGCTCAAGAAGCTGTCGTGGAAAGCAAAAGCTCATATTTCGGGTAGACGTTCGAAACAAACCTGCATATGATCGCGCACAACAAGCAGGCTTCTCCGCTTAACAACGGAGGCGTGCGGGCGGAGTGCAGCTAGGAAGCATCAAGTACAAGAATGAACAAAGAGAATAATACATAAAGATCGAAGGAAACGGTAGAAGCAAAAATAAGGAAAGAAAGATAGAAAGACAGAAAGAAGTAAAGAAATGAAACGAGGAAATATGGAAATAGGGAAAGGAATCACGAAAGAAAAAGGTAGGAGGAAAAATGAGCAAGTAAGTGTCAACCAAGTTGGCCCGCCTATCGAACCTTCTTGCTACGGGCTTGGGCTTGACATCGTATGAATGCAAGTGCGCATTTTGCTTGACACTACTTCAGACAAGGAAAACCCATTTTTTAGGCTTTTCCCCCCTTCCTTTTTTTCATTCCTTAAACGTCTTCCGCACTAAAGGATTTTCCATATCTGAAGCAACGTTTCACCAACCAGTGAAACTAGCCACCCTTCTACACTATGTTTCTCTGACACGTTGCCTAAAACAGAATCTTTAGCTCTTTATCCCCGAATTAGGTCTTAATTTTCTGCTCAAGTACGCACCAGACCAAATATTCTCTGAACACGCCACTGCTTAACCAGACTGAAGGAAATTCGTGTATCTAGAAGAAAACTGCCAAATTCTTGAATGGCAATCGCGTAATTTTGATCAGGCTTTCAAATATTTTGAAAAAATTTGTCAAATATAGAAAGATTTCTTTAAATATAACACAGGTAACTTCTGGCTCCATAACTCAGCTACAAAGGCAGATTGCCTTCTCCCCATCGGTCGCTAACACTGCCTCTGCGACCTGCGAATCAAGTTATGCAGGATGAAGTGTTCCGAGATATGGGCCTGTCAAGGGGGTCGTCTCTCTTATCCAGTGTGGTTCCTCTATTTTACTTTTTGTGCAGCACTGTTGTTTTACTTTACTCGACTTATACGACTGCCGTGTTACATGCACTATACGCTGTTTACACTGCCGGTAATCTCCAGCGGGATTAACTCATGCCATTTGTCGACATAATACCGACACCGACATAAAGAAACGAAATGTGGTAAGTAAAGCGAATGAAGAATGTGTCTGCGAATAAATTCTGCAGATCCCACGCACATATCTGGATCCGTGTAAAGCAAAGCTGCTTACACTCAAGCGGCCTGTAATTAATGGCGATGCGTACAATTGTATTTATTTTCATCTTATGCTGCGTGGAACTTTCTGGAGTGTTTATCTGTATCAATCAGAAAGGTCACAATTCTAATCTGATGCAATGTTTATGTTTATGCGCTACAACACTCACTGGCTGTGCCGAAATGAGATCAGCAAGTCAGGCGGATGCACAGGGTGAGACGCCCACGCAGCGATGTCGCGAGGACGAAGGCGAGGTATGACGCAATTGTCGCGGTAAGAACGGTGATGGCAGGCGTATTCACAGACAGCTACGACACGCATTTCCATGTATTTATTAAAGGTTCTGTACCTCTTGTGCTACAGTGGAATATGCACATTCTAGAGGATTGGCACATACCGAACGGCTAAATAAAATAAAATAAAGAAAATCACATAATTAATTGAAATAGTGCGCTATTCCATTAACATGTTGGTGTGCTTTAGAGATACCTATACGAATATATTATACGCTCACATTTTATGTAGGAATTTAATTGATTATCACGCACAACAGAGGTCTGATTACTCGCACTTCTCTGTCGGCCAGCATACGGGGGTTACGTAAACCCACTTGCTGATGCTTGCATTCGGTGCAGGAGGAGGAGGAGGAGGAGGAGGAGGAGGAAAAACTTTATTTGCTCCAATTGGTTAGAAATGAGCGGTCGCAGATGTGGTCCGCCGTCTTCACGGTCTTCTTTCCCATCTGCACAGGGTCGACGCCCCTATTCCAGGGCACCACTGAGGGTGACTACTCGGTGAGCGTGCCTTACTAGTCCATGCTGGACTTTCGGGTCGCTGCTGGAGAGCACCCTCTCCCACTGCTCCGCGCTCGGGTCCTTTATTTGAAGGAATTGTTGATTATGAACGCATCCCCATGTAATGTGATCTAAGGTGGGCTTGGCGCCGCACCAGGGGCAAATGTCTCTATACTGGGTGGGAAACATCTTGCTTAGTGTGTTTAGATTTGGGTATGTTCCTGTTTGCAGCCTCCTCCAAGAGGTTGCTTCATGCTGATTTAGGCTGTTGTGAGGTGGAGGGTATTTCATTCGGACCCCCTTATAGTAATTCAGAATGTCTGAGTAGCTTGGGTTGACTGGTATGGGTTCCTCAGGGTCGGTGCTTTTGGCCGCTCGGTTTGTGTGCTCTCGAGCTGCCTTGTCCGCCCTTAGGGTTCCCTTCTATTCCAGCGTGTCCCGGTACCCAGAAAATTGTATGCCTGACTTTGTTGTTAGCCCTGCAGGAGCGGAGGATGTGAAGCGCTCTGCGTCCTATTCTGCCGTTCATGTAATTCCGACACGTAGCTTGCGAGTCGGTGAGTATTGTTAAAGACCTTTCGGATCGGTAGCCCTCCACTGCCGCTAGAGCTACGGCTATTTCCTCAGCTTCCGTTACCGAGCAGTCCTTCATTGACGCGCTGCAGATCTCTTTGTAGTCCTGGCTTATTACTATCGCAGCTGTCTTTACTATGTTTGTGCCTCTTTGCTTGGCGTATACTGCAGCATCTGTGTATACTGTTGTGTATTTTGTGGCCAGGTACTTTTTGACGTATTTCACCCTTGCGTCCCTTCGCGCCGTAGGGAGGTTTGGGTCCATGTGTTTGGGTAGGGGGCTAACAGTGTATGTTTTCCGATATTCATCAGGAATCCCCTCCGTTCTTTGGGTTTCTTTGATTGATTCCGCGAAGCCTAGCCTTATTAGCAGTTCCCGTCCCGTTTTGGTCTGCTGGAGTCCCATGAGCTGTGCGATACTTTGTGCTTCTTTTAGTTCTTCGAAGGTGTTGCTTAAACCAAGTGCCATTAGTTTCTCTGTCGATGTATTGTTCGGCAGGTGAAGTGCTGTTTTGTGCGCTTTGCGTAAAATGGTGTCCGCTTCTTGTATTTCCTGTTTGGTGCAGTTGAAGTACGGGAGTGAGTATGCGACCCTGCTGACCACCAGGTTGCCAACCAGCTTAAATGTGTCTCCTTCTTTCATCCCATATCTCTTTTGTGACACCCGCGTGATCATGCGGGCTATTTGGGTTGTTGACTGCTTGAGTGTTTTCAGCGTGTGGGTGCAGCGCTGGTTGGATTGCACCCATATTCCAAGGATCCTGATTTGTTGGCTTTCCGGTATCGACTGCCCCTTTAGCCGTATGTTAAGGCTTTCTTTGCTTTTCTTGCCCCCTGTAATTCTCAGAAGCTCGGATTTCTCCGTTGAGCACTCAAGGCCTCTTTCCCCGACGTATTCTTCCACGCAAGTAGCTGCTTCTTGCAGATAGCTTTCTTTTTGGCACAGCGAGCCTTTAGTGGCCCAGATGGTGATGTCTTCGGTATATATATATATATATATATATATATATATATATATATATATATATATATATATATATATATATATATATATATATATTTATATAAATATGTATCCGCTAAGATACCGGCCGAACCAGTAGCAGACAGCAGTAGAAGCAGCCACGCAAAACCCGGGAAGTATGGGCAAAGAAAGCTTCCCTTTAAATAAATATCAGACCGACTTTACGGTCCCGAGATAGGAACTGCTCTGAGCAGCTTCAGTGCCATTTATCTCTTCGCAATGGCTTCGAGCGAATGTTTACGGAAACAATGCTCGAGACTTGACTTTGCTTTAGCGCCATTATGTCCTGCCTATACTAACTGCTGTCACTCTGCGCTTCTGGGGCGCGCAAATTTATCCACCAACGTAGCGGTTTGGGTTCCTACTGACACAGTGAAAATTTTATACTCTCAGGTGTATCTGGGAGTAAATAAGTCAAGAAAAACTGCTACGAAGATGTACACCTCAACAAAGCAACTTATAGCGGCGGGTTTAGCGGAGGCACACTGTGTGTGTATGCTTCAGGTAAGTGGAAGGTAGAGGAAAGGGGGTGGCGTTTATCCTGGCCTCATATATCTCAAAGGCCACTCGACGGGCTAATATTCTTCTAGATGCTCTGTTTGCATGGCACCGTAGGATTTTCTGATGCTGCCTTTATAACCAACTACATTGTATAATGAGCGGTATGAGAGAAGACAGCCTCAGGCAAGTGGTAGGTAGGGAAAGGGCTGTTTATCCAGGCCACCTAGAGCCTGGCTTGGATAAACGGTGGAGGGCTTATTACAGATTTTCTCACGGGTCGGTTTTCCACGTGAAATACTCTGTGATCAAGGTTTGTCATTCACGTAAGGTTTAATGAGAGATGTGAATGACTTATTGTCAATCAGACAAATGCGAATGGCTAAATGACTCCATACCACCCGATGGGTAATGGGTTGGTCGAACGTTGCAATGGCACCCTGAAGCAGATGTTAAGGAAGATGTGCCAGGAAAAGCGTAAATCCTGGAAGAATTATTTTGCTCCTCTGCTTTTTGCTTATCGTGAGGTGCCACATGGCAGCCTGGGCTTCTCGCCCTTCGTTTTACTCTACGGGCGTCATGTACGTGGTCCTCTCACTGTGATGGAGGAACTGTGGATGGATGGTAACATCTACAGCGAGGTGAAGGCCACTTACGAATATATTCTAGATTTAAGAGAAAAGCTGGAGGAGACAACAAGGCTTGCTCATGAGATACTCCAGGAGGCGCAAAAGTACCAATAGAAGCACTATAACTTACGCGCTTCACGCCGACAGCTAAAGGTGGGAGACAAAGCACTCATTCTTCCACCAAGAGGCCATAACAAATTGCTGCTACATTGGAAAGGCCCTTTTCGTGTTGTCGCAAGACAAAACGACGTTGATTATCTGTTGGACCTCGGACATAAGAAACAGTTGTTCCACGTGAATATGCTGAAAGTATACAAAGATCGTGAACCAACACGCGAAACAACTTTTGCAACTAGCTGTGTGGCTGTCGAAGATTCGGGATTCCCTGACACAATCCCAACATTAAAAGTGATAGGCTGTGGTGATATCGTCGGGCGGCCATTGTCGAAAGAAATGACCAGTTCACAACAGCAGCAGGTTAACCAATTGCTGCAACAATACCGAGAAGTCTTTTCAAGCATGCCTGGAGCGACTACTGTGGTGCATCGCAATTTACAATTGACGACAGCAGTCCCTCTTAACACTCCACAATATCCCTTCCCTTTTGCTTTGAAGGAGGTCATTGAAAAAGAAATACAGGAGATGTTAAATCTGGGTGTCATCGAAAGATCTTCATCTCCATATGATTCTCCTCTGGTATTAGTGAAAAAGTCGGATGGCTCACATAGGACATGCATCGACTTTCGTCGGCTGAATGACACGCTGATTCCAGATGGAGAGCCATTACTACGAACTGATATGGTTTTCACCGAAGTGAACGCAAAGCGCTGCTTCATAAAATTCAACGTTGTCAAAGGATATTGGCAAGCCCCTCTCACTGAGCAGTCGAAGGAATAAACGGCATTTTAAACAGTATCAGGCCACTATAAGTCCCGTTTCATGACTTTTGGCATAAAAACTGCATGGGCAATTTTCACTTGTTTAATGGGAAACGTACTAGAAGGGATCTCAAACGTCCAGCACTATATTGACGATGTTCTAGTGGTGATTGACACGTGGGATGACCATATGGATGCACTAGAAATGGTGCTAAAATGGATCAATGAGGCTGTGCTCACGATGAATCCTGAGAAGTGCCAGATCGGAGCAAGGAAAATCACATTCCTGGGACACGTGGTAGGTTCCGGTGTGATTTAACCACTGCCGACAACTCTTCAGAAAGTAAGTGAGGCGGAACGACCTGGCACCAAAAAACAGGTCCGGGCTTTCCTTGGTCTAGCAAGTTATTACCGTCAATTCATAGAGCAATGCGCTCTAATAGCCGAGCCGTTAAGAGAACTTACCCGAAAACAAGCGCCCAATAATGTCCACTGGACGCCAGAATGTGAGATAGCGTTTGAGAAACTCAAGATTGCACTATTACAGCATCCAATACTCCAAGCACCTGACTTTTCAAAGGAGTTTATCCTTCGTACAGACGCATCGGACACTGCACTTGGGGCCGTACTGATGCAAGAACATGAAGGTATTCTGCACCCTGTCTCGTATGCCAGTAAAAGACTTCTCCAACGGGAAACAAAATATGCCGCTATTGAGCGAGAATGTTTAGCTCTTGTGTAGGCAATCCGCAAGTTTTCCTTGTAATTTTACGGCAGGCGGTTGACAGTACAGACAGACCACCAACCATTACAATATTTGGCAAGAGCAAAGTTCAGTCTGCCGACTGTCGGCGACAGCGTTTTTTACCTTCGTGTCGGCGCCTCTGTCACACTGTGCCGACGCCGTGCTCTCCGCCGACCGTCGGGAGATTGTCGGCGTCGGTACAGTTTGACAGAGGCGCCGACACGAAGATAAAAAAACGCTGTCGCCGATACTCGGCAGACCAAAATCGGTGTCGGGTCGGCATAGTGTGAGTGAGCCTTTAGTGCCAATTGTGCATATAATGCCGCGTCATAGATACCTCTAATGCACAGATAACCCTTAGTGTAATAGCGCCTTATAGTCAACGGTTTCCTTGAAATTACTTATATTTGGCTTGCGTCTGTTCTCGGGCCCCTCTGTAAGTTCCCATCCGTGGCCAATCCCTCAAAATGCCTATGTACCACTGTGACACAGGGGATACATACTCCTTAATTGTATTTACATATCGGCGCTGTGGTATATTACATATGTGTTGTTCTCTCTGCATCCACATCTTCGCACCATTCTTCCCCCAACAATGATCAAATCGCCGAAGTTATACACTGTGCATCCACCAGATCTGGTGGTTGCATTTCGGCATATCTTCTGAACTGTGCAGAGCATAAAGATAAACATTGCACGACATTAAGGTTGGGACCTGTATGGTGCATAAACATTGCATGTGGTTACACGTTGCATAACATGAAATTGAAGACATTTGACTAACCGTTTCACGTAAGCTTCGCTACACATGTACACATAGATTCGAACATGCGCGTTGGAACTGCGTAACTTGTTTCCTGATGAAAGCGAATTTATTTTTTTACCTTCCTTCCCGCATTTGGTGTGACAGATGATGGCTGCTATTTTTTTTTCTATGATTTAACCACTCGGTTTGCGTCACTGGGCGTGTTATTAATTCCTGGCTACTCCTCAAAAATGGGTGTGTGCCACCAAGACAAAAGAGGCGGATAATGTGCTGCCGGAGCCAGCATGTAGCAGCGGCAGCAGCCTGCGGTGCCAACGCAATATCCACCGACGTACTGCGCGACGAGAGACCGAGGAAGCAGCAGCGGCCACAAAGACCGGCAGGGGCGCGCAGCACCTAAGCCCAGCTAGGGTGAGAGATGGAGAGAGAGAGAGAGATAGGGACCGCACGCCGGCTTCCGAGAGCAAGACGGCGCAGCACCACCTAGATAGCACAAGGCCTGTTCACTCCGATCCATGACGTCATGCTACTGGCCCGAAATTTCCATTGCCAAGGCTGGCGAGACAAAAATGGTGACGTCGAAATCACTGTTGCCTATTTGGGAGCATCCCAATTAGATTCTGTGGCAGTCAGGCCACTTGCATGACGTCATGGATCGGAGTGAACAGGCCTTGTGCTAGCTAGGTGGTGTTGGACGGCGGCACCCACAGCGCGCGCCATGCGAGATGCGACTGCCTCGCCGAGGAGAACACGTGTCGCCCCGCGGCATCGCGTCGCCGTAGCTGCCCCTTCGAGGCGCGCTGGGGACGTGGCGTCGCAATGATGCCCTCTCCCCTCACACAACACCTAGTGCGCTATCGCGGCCGCAGGTGTTCCGATTCGCCCTCTCTGCTCCGTCGAGGAGCGCTGGGGACGTGGCGTCGCAGCCAATGGGAATTTAGGAGCCATGTCACTGCTAAAGACGGCGGCTTTTTCGCTGAATGGGTCATTTGATGCCTTTCGCATACACACACACACAAAAAAAAGAAATAAGCTTGCACCTACTCTTCCCTTTACATGTGCGAGCTAAGAGAGGTGTGAGAGTAGGTAAATTCTATTGCATAAAGTGGCTTTGGGGTCACGAAAAGCTGCTGCTTCTTTTCCTTTACCGGCTTTTGCTGCCCTTCGTTTTTCTTGCTCGGAGTTGCCTACTTCTGAGTAAAATTAGCCTTCCTTTTTTTTTCTCTCGTCCTCATCTACATGCCTGCAACGGACGACTAATCAGAAATATCGGTTTCCAGTGCTCTTGACCCAGTAAAAAATACACCTTCGCATCACGGTTAATCCTTAGTTGTTCGTTTACATTCGCATATGGTAATTGATCCACCGATGATTCATCGGAACTATCGGTTGTATGAACCCCTCTTTAGATTTCGCGGCGAATAGAGTCAATACGCTGCGCTTTTAAGTCTGATCTTACTCACCAGCCGTGGTGCGAGCTATGACCTTAATATGCACTCAGAGATCTGAAAAAAGAAATGATTTGCTTTTCAGTAATATGTGCGTGCGCGTGAGTGTGTGAGTATGTATGTGTGCGTGTGTACATGCGAGTGTGCGCGTATGTGTGTGCGTGCATGTGTGTGCGAGCATGTGTGTGTGTGCGTGTGTCGGACAGTGAGAGAAATACACGATACACTGAAGTATGCTGTTCAAACCGCACCGCACTAAATTGTACCCACTAGATTGGTGGTGGTGCCTGGTGCCACCTGCTATGGATGACTTCAGCGGCTTCTGCTACTTGTGCTTTGTCTAGGGATTTGGTGATCAGGGTACATGGGTCGAAACTATGGACGATGACCTTTGTTAGAGAACCGTCTCTTTACAGCTTCTGATCTGTATTTTTTCTACTGAACGAAAAGTACCGTCATCGGCAAAAGTATGAAGCCTTTCTAAAAGAACGGTGCTGTACGCACAACTTCCTCCGTCAGACGCAGAACACGCAAGCGTGCAAAGGAGGCGAGCCGATCGGTACGTCCGCGCATTTCCAAGAAGCTATATTTTGTCGTCGTCGTCGTCACTTCCTCGAGCGTTTTGTTTTCTCGGTGCTATACGAGTTGCTCTCCCGTCGAATTGGTGTTTCCGTTTGTCGCAGTAGTAGGATGTGCTTTGCCCTTAGGCGTGTTGACAATGTCGACAGCATTCTCTTTGAAGCCATATCTGTGCGGATGCCGGTAGGCTTGTTGATATAGGAAAACACTCCTCGGTGTCCTGCTCTCCAGCGCACGAGACGCCATCAAAGCCCACCCTTTCAGGCCGCGGGGAACGCACGCTGAAACACGATCGCAAGTCGAGCGACCCGTGAACATAACTAGCTCAGCTCTACGAGCCGCGTGAGCAGATGGATCACCACGTTGTTGTTCCGTTCGACAGTCGCCGGCGGGGGGAGCTCGACAACCGCCACTGCCTTCGCGCATACAACGGAAAGCGGCCACTGGCATGGCTTCGCGTCACTCAGTTTGCGCGTCCGACTGGCCCGAGGGGGCTAAGCTCCGCATAAGTGATTGATCGAGCCGGAAGAGGCGCTACTTACTTCTTAGGTGAAAGCGTTCCACCCATAGTTTCCTGCACTTACGCTGCGGCGGGGAGGTAGAAGTACAAGCTTGCCGGGGTGCCTCTTTTTGTTGGAAAGACGATCAGTTTACACCACGTGTGGATTTCCAGAAAGCATTCCTGAAAGTGCAATTTGGCGAACAATTATAATACAGAACTGTCGCATTTGTCTCCGCTTGTGCCGTCACATCGACAAGCCCTCAGCTGGGAAGTTGAATAACGAACAGTGTACACCACAGTCCATGCTCCTTTTATTTAAGCAAAGTAATGGTACAGACTTCTCTTGTTCTTGACGGCGCTCCTCATTGAGTTTCTCTCAAGACATCTTTACTGAGTATGGTGTAAATAATTTGATTTCCATTCCTGGGCTTGAGAAAGTTGTCATGCAGGAGGAGGCAAAGGAGATATCGGAGACATGTAGAGGCTATGGCACTGGTCATTGAAAAACAATTATGGTTTTTTACGTGTCAAAATCGCTTTCTGGTTATGAGGCACGCCGTAGTGAGGGACTCCGGAAATTTCGATGACCTGGGGTCCTTTAACATGCACCTAAATTTAAGTACACGGCTGTTTTCGCATTTCGCCCCCATCGGGATACTGGCCAATGAAGAAAGTGCCCTAGACATAGAAGCTATTAGCAAAAAGGACACTAGAAGACAGCAGTTTTAACCCGCTGGATAGGCATCCTTTGTCCATGGTCAAGGTTCTTGGTTCCTGCTCCCGCTCGGACAAACAAAAACACATTGTCACAGAACTACTACCATTATACACCCCGTTTAAATGACAATCGTGAAGGTGTTTCCTTTGGAATGTACTGTCATTGGCTTACTAATGTACCTGTAGCGACGCGCTGCGGCAGCTCGATGGCTATGGTGTTCGCTTGCCTAGCACGAGGTCGCGGGTTTGTTGCCCGGCCTGCGAGGCCGCATTCCGGTGGAGGCGGAATGTAAAAACGCTCGTGTACGTGGACTGGATGTACGAGAGTAAGCAACCACTCTGATTCCAAGCCATCTGCCTTCTATTTATTTCTTCGTCGCTTAGAATTACGACATTTACCTTGAGCTCACGGAGACTTCAGTAATTTTCAGTCGTATCTGTTGAGCACTCGTCTGCCAGCCTTTGGTTAGCCAGCTCGTCTTTCCTAAGCTCCTCTTTTTTTTCTGTCTCTAGTTTTAGCTACCACTGCGACCCTCCTGTCTGCGCTGTTCCACATCTAACAACGGTGTCGGGTCTCCTGCAGCTAGGAGTAGACGCAAGATCCCTCTCATTCTGACGTGAAAGGACGATAGAAATGCCTGCGGAGTTTGCGGATGCGACGCCACGACAGGCTGTCTTATCTGCCACTGTCCTCAATGGTAATCTGTCCGTTAGGCAGCTCACTGCCACTATAGCTAGGTCAGACAATCGACTACTGACGGAACAGAAGACGCTTGACTACTCGTTGTGCCTGTCGTCCTCGCTACAGATGAAGCTAGTTTTCGAGAGTTTACGATCTGTAGCAGGCCCGTTTCGCCGAATACTCCATTCAAGCGCTCGCATACTTGAACAGTTTTCTTGCCTTTCTCTATTAGCCAGCTGAGCGACTCAATTTCATTTAATTTTCTGTAACAGGAAAGATGACTACGTTTCTCTTGATGTTCGTTCATGAACGTACCTCAGTGCGAAAATTGTTATCAAGTCTATTTCGAAGAGCAAAAAATAAATAAATAAAGAGAGAGAGAGAAGAAAACACAAGACAGTAAAAAAAAAATTGTGGAGTTCAGCGACTGCTCCGGCTCTGGACTTGTTTATTTAGACAGCAATGGGCTCTTTGCAACACACAAAATATCTTGCAATAGGATGGATAGGTTGGCTAGTTGGTATTGCATTATTATAAAACTTAGGGCCCTATAACGTAAAACTATTCCAATATATTTCTATTCCAATCTCCTGACGTCAAATTTGCGTAACCGCCAACGCAAGCATCGGGCGGTCACCCGCAGGGTTGTCTGTACAGACCAATCAAACGCTCTCCTCGTTCATAGGAGGTCACTTTGGTTGCTTGAAAAACGAATAACATTGCCTACACTGAGCGGCTTGTCGTATCTAATTGGCTGACAAGAGGCGAGGAGAACGCCCAAGTGGGGAGGGATTCGATGGGGCCGAGCCACTGCACTGAAAGTCGATAACCGGACGAAGAGGGTGGTGCCGGCGTCTATGATTGGTCGGAACCGCAAGCTATAGCTTGCGGTGGCTGGTCGAAAATCGCGGCGGCATGCAACGGAAGCTCAAGAATGACGCTAAAATGGACCCTCAGCAAAGAAGAGTTGGCAGAATGAGGGGGTAAACGTACCGAAAGTGCTCGAAAACGTTACACGGCCACGCAACAAGCTTTATTATACGCAAATACACCCATGCTCTCCGGTAGGTGCGAGTAGCCAGCGCCTGAGCGATCGGCGGCAGCCATCTGCTATTCCTTTCGGAACGGGGCAGCCTGCGGCTATTCCGAAGAAAATTCAGTTTTGTTCGGCATATTAATGCATCTTTATCGCGTACACGTCACTTTGACGCGGTGAGTTCTTGCGGTTTTGTGACGTCGCGTGACAGGCAGGTGAAGTGGGTGCAGCCCGAAAACTTTTTACCAATAGCCGAGGGCTAATGGCGAAAAGGAGTCGAATCAGAAATAACTGTCTTTCTTTTTTCTGTCAAATCATGCATAATCAGTGTGTGCACATCATATCAGATGGGGAGGTATCGCGGTTTTCGTGACGTCGCGTGACAGACAGGTGAAGGGGGGGTGGTCGAGAAACGTTTTTGACCAATCGTGGAAGGCTGATAGCAGAATTGGAATAGAAAAGTTTGGAATAGTTTTACGTTACAGCGCCCTTAGAATGCCACAAAGATTCTGCACAAAGAAATTCCTCTTCTTCGTCCAGTGTCTTTCTTGCGCTCTAAATGTTCTATAATTGCACAAATATCGTCCTTGTCCGGTACAGTATTGCCGGTTGTGGCCTCGGAAATATATTTACAAACTGAGTCTTTTCACTCCGAGTCTGTGTGGGGTCACTGGGGTGCAGCAACCACGATTATTGCTAAGTGCCAAACTTGCACAACAGTTCACTGGTTAGCGCCTCGGACTCCCAACTGCAGGTTCTCAGCCCCATGTGCTCGCATCCCAGTGAAAATAATTTGTAAAATTTAGTTTTTTCATGGTCCTGTGGCGTGTGCACAGCTGAGGATGTGGAAGTGGCCTGATCAAGGGCAACGACGACTGCTTGACACTGACAAAGGTCGTCATCGGCCACTTAACCGAAAGGAGAGACCGACATGCATAGCAAACGCAGTTTCCAGCTTTTAACTTCTATCGCAGTAACGTATCCATCTACCAATCACAACAGCCCTACATTAGTCCTAAAATTTTCTTCAAATATTTATTACCTCTACTCGCAACACCAATTTGTTAGGAAAGCACATGTTACGTGCCTGCCTCCATAATGAAGTGTTATTATTATCTGAATCGTTAGGAAAAGTTTCTCGCTCATAAGAGCTATTTATCTTCAGCTTCTTATAGGAACAGCCACCACCTTAATGTTCACCGTGAGCGCGCCTGGTCGAGCTCACAGTACGCATTTTAGAGTGTCAGAATAGGCGAAAGTGGAACACGAAATCGCAATATCCAAGTCGGAAGTTACATACATTGGAATTAGCTCCATTCAAAATAAAGGGAGGCTACCCAATTTTATGACACTAAAATCCGTGAGCTGTCATTTTTCACAGCAGTTCCCAGTTCTGCAAGGATCGCCGCAATAACTTTGTTGTTAAATCTTTTGACAGAAGTAAAAATCATAATCCATGCGGTTGCTGCAACAGTAGACAATTTTAACCGACCGTTGCCTAGGGTCCTCTTCGCTCAGATCTCAAGCGCTGAGGCGCCGCAAAAAAAGTATGCTCATTTAGTACATTCGATAAGCTTTTATCTCAAAGACTCGATTGACACGTGGTTAGCTTGGCTGCAAAACGACAAATAAACCCAGCCGTCACAGCGTAGCGTACTGTTCAGTCGGCCAGGCAGTTGAGCTCGCAGAGCGAGGGGCTACGTTCTGCTTTGGTGTGCCAGCATAAGCTTTGTGCGCATCGCGCACTTTCGCGTCCCCGCTGAGTGGCTGTATGCAGATTGTTAGGATACACGCGTCTGAGCGGTGCGCTGGAAGCAAACGCTCAGCGTGCGCTCAGTTAAAGCTGTCTTGTAAAGGAATCCTGCTGAAATGAAAATACCATTTACAGTATTAAGTCTCCAGGATTTAACTTTGCTTCGTTTCCTGCGGTTGCGGTTGACTAGTTTTCTTAGTTTCCTGGATCAGTTGGATCCTGCACACTAGCAAAACCATAGCCGTGACAGAAAAAAACTGCAACGCTGGTGTAAGCTTCACCAGCGTAAGTGAGCATATATACTGACGGCTGAAAGCAGAGCGCAGCACTTTCTGATGAAACCTTCGCGATTTTCAACTTATCACTGTCACGGATGTGTGCACGCCACTGACAACGCTGCCACGCGTACACTTCAGCCGGACATTCATTCAACTGCTCTCACCTGACGGTGCACTTCCGGTTTTCCTTCGGCGTTCTGAACGCTAGAAGCAATTCATGCGTGAAAAATGCCGCAGATGTTGGGAGAAAGAGTGCAAAATGTAAACGTCACTGCTGCTCTTATGACGACTCCTAAGTGCGTTTACATGTCCGTCTCTTCTGGACGTTGAATGGAAATTAAAGTAAATAAGAAGCAGTCTTTGCCATAGGCAGAAAAACACTTACCTGCGGTAATCGGTGACGTGCAACCTGGCATGAAATCAGACATATCAAGATTAGACCGAGAAAACACTGGCACAATAAACGCTCCACAGAAGTCCGTCGTTTTAGAATGTACATTAACAGCGACATAATAACGAAATACCAGCTTTACTATAACTTAATATATTAATCTTCAACTAAAGTCCTTTTGATTGCTTGTAAAGCGCAAGGAATGGCGAACACCGCAATGTAATGCAGCCGCAAAGCCGAAGTATAATGGCAAAATGAATGCAAACGAAAGCAGAAACAGGGATTGGGCTCACTAGAAGAGGTCACTCTCGGCTAACTTGTATTGCACGTGATCAGCGTGCAGTTGCCAGGAAGCGCGAAACAACCATACCTGTTTGTCGCTTTATGATTGTGTTTCCGGTAAGCGCAGATACGCCGCACGGCTTACCGTCCGCTTCCATAGATCCGGATGGAGGCCGGTGTCGCAGGAACCCTGTGATGCTACCAAGAGTAGCAATTGGACAGAGTAAAGAGTGAGTGAATGGAATGGAATGGAATGGAATAGAAAACTTTATTGACTCTTTTAAGGTTTTAGCGGGTCGAGGCCGAAGTCTTCATTCTTGAAGCTTGGGTCCTCTTCAGCCATGGATGGGCCCCTAGTCCAGGGCTCCACTGAGCCGGGCCGCCTCGCACGCGTGCGCTATTAGAGCTCTTTGAACCTCTAGCTCGCGGCTGGTGAGCCAGCTCTCCCATTGCTCCGCACTTGGTGTTTTGTGTTTGTGGAATGCCTGGTTTCTTGTACACTCCCATGTAATGTGGTATAATGTTGGTTTAGCTCCACACCACGGACAGGTTGCGCTATACTGCGAGGGGAACATCCTACTTAGTATGTATAAGTTTGGGAAGGAGCCCGTTTGCAGTCTCCGCCATCCTGCGGCCTCCTCCTTTGGTACGCTTTATGTGGTGAGGGATATTGATATCTTAGCCCCTTATAGAGGTTTAATAGCTCTGAATAGCTGTTCCCGCAGTTGATCTGTGGCCCCTCTGGGGCGGTTGACGTTCCTGCTCGCTGGTCATCCCTCGAGCTAGGCTGTCTGCCCCTTTGTTGCCCCTGATCCCTGCGTGGCTTGGTATCCAGATAATGTTATGTGTGGGTTGTCCCTCAGCGATTATAACTCTGCTGAGGATCTTGAGCGCCGTGTTACTAATTCTGCCTCTTATATAGCTCCGGCACGCCTCTTGTGAATCTGTTAGAATATTGAGGGATATTCCTGTTCTATAACCTTCTTCCGCTGCCAGTGCGACAGCAATTTCCTCTGCCTCGGTTATGTTAGCCACCTCGGCCGTGAGTCCTGTGATTAATTCTCCTTGATTATTTACTACTACCGCTGCCGCGTTGTTTTTGTGTGCTTGTGAGTATAGGGACGCATCGGTATAGACTGTATTGTCCCGATGGCCCATCGTCTTTTCGTAAAACTCCGCCCTAGCCTGTCTCCTACTCGCATGGAGGTTTGAGTCCATGTTGCGAGGGATAGGTTGTATGCGTAGTTTCTTTCTTAGTGGGTCTGGTATTGTGGTCCTGCTACTTTGTGGTTTTTTTACTTCCCGACCTAGCTTTGTCAGGAGCGCCCTTCCCGTTGTTGTATTGCTGAGTCTTTGTACTTGTGCCTTGAGCTGGCATTCCCTTAGTTCTTCAAAAGTGTTGCTGATTCCAAGTTGTATGAGTTTGTCGCTGGATGTGTTCCTTGGGAGGTGGAGAGCTGTTTTATACGCTTTCCGGAATATGGTCTCCACTTGCTCTTTTTCGCTTTTGGTGATTGCATGGTACGGCAGTGAGTATGTGACCCGGCTGACTATCAGGCTGTTGACCAACCTGAGTGTGTCCTCCTCTTTCATGCCATATCTCTTGTGTGCCACTCTGCTAATCATTCGGCTCACCTGTCCTGCTGCTTTGTTTAGCAGGCAGATTGTGTGGCTGCATTTCCGGCTTCCTTGCAGCCACATGCCGAGGATTCTAATCATCTTTTGTTCCGGGATGTTCTGTCCTTCTAGCCTTACTTCGAGCGGGGCATCAGTGGGGTGTCTGCCCACCCTGAGGAGTTCAGATTTCTCCGTGGAGCATGTGAGGCCTCTTTGCTTTGTGTATTCTTCGATGCAGGCGGCAGCTTCTTGTAGTGCCTCTTGTTTATCCCCTAGTGAGCCTTGAGTAGTCCAGATCGTTATGTCGTCCGCGTACATTGCGTGACTGATTCCTTGGATCTTGCTAAGTTTCTTGGTAAGGTTGACCATTGCTATGTTGAAGAGTACTGGCGAGATTACTGAGCCCTGCGGAGTGCCCTTGCATGGCGTTTGAAAGGCGTCACTCCGTGAAAGAAAAACCGGGCGCTTAATCAAGGTTGCACGCCGTTTGACACCTTATACGCTTGAGGAAAGGTAATGTAGAAGAAAGATAAAAGAAACGGTGTGCACACTCATAGTATGTAGCTTCTTGTTCTGCCTTTAATTCTGTTCGCCGAAAATGTGCAGTGCGGCACAAAACAGATGGATAATTGTGTATGTATGCACTGCAGGGGAAGCCGAATGCCGTGCGCTGCAGCCACATAGCCATCACTCTGCCGGGAGCAGAGCTCACAGCGTTTGAGCCTAGACCGCTTTTGAAAGCGCTGCTGCTGCGCCCAGTAATTCGCTTGCCTTATGTTTGGTGGAGGTGTTGCGGTTTTCACCCACCCTGGAATCGCGCCGTCGAGTTCTGCTACCTGTGATGCCTGACGACGCCAGCCAGACCCCCACACCGGCTTCGCCAGCCCTTGTTTGGGCTGGCGCCTTGCGTCAGCGAGATTCTGCCATCTCAACAGTGTCGTTGAGGATTGGCTGTCATTATTTGAAAGAGCAAGCACCCATAGCAAATGTGATGACGCCATGAAACACAACAACGTCACCTTCTATTTAATTGGTGTCGCCACTCTGTGGTTCAGAAACAGTGGTTTGTAATCTTTGGTTTATAAGGTTAGCGAATAACTGGGCATGGTAGCATTTTCCACAAATCGGTCTAGGCGCAAACATAGCGAGCTCTACCTCAGTGTACGGATTGCCATGTGACTTCTGCGTACGGCATTTGTCCTGACTACAGTACATAGTATATAGCTTGTTTTGTTCAATGAACTCCAGCATGAACCTTGTGGTGTGGGCATAGGTCGGCCAAATAAACGTAACTCGGAGTCTGAGTGAACCCTAAGAAAAAAAAAATGCTACAGACGTCAGTGATTTCTTTGCCTTTGAACTCATTCACTGCGACGAAGTACTATCCCACAGTGAAGACAACCAGCCGGGTTCACTCGGACTCAGACTCATCAGAATTCTACTCAGCCGGGCCCACCGGACTTGGTCTCGCCAAAATTCTACTCAACCGATCTCACTCATACTCAGGTCAGTGAGTCTGAGTGAGTCGACTCATAAGTGAAGTTGCCGACCTATGGGCATGGACCAAAGGTGCCCAGACAGTTGGGCGGCCTGGGTGTAACCTCAGCCCGGGACAACTTCACAAGAGGCGCGTTACGTCTGCGAGAGCAGCTGGGCGAGCACAGAAGGGAAAGATCACGCCGAAGAATGACCGATGGCCTGGACTCTTTTTGGGAAGTGCACTGCTTAGTTACTTGGCGGGGCAACTATTACCGCTCTCTGCATTTTCACAAACTGCAAACTCAAGTGGTCATATCGATATATTGAAGTGGTTTTATATATATATGTAAATATATATATATTGCGACGAGGTTTATTGTCGTTCACAACGTCGTGGAACGCTAGACGTACAGGATGAACCTGCAAGGGTTGTCCGTAGCGCGGGGCTCACTCGCGATCACGACACGTCTTCCTCTTCAGTCGGCACATACACAGGGGCGCGTCTCCTTCACTACAATATATATATATATATATATATATATATATATATATATATATATATATATATATATATATATATATATATATATATATATATATATATATATATTGTTACGCGAAGCACGAGTCAGTAAGTCGAGCCACTATTTACTGGTTATATTTACAACAGCGGTTGCAGCGCTGACCAGTTAGATTCACAGGGCGAGCCCAGTTCGTTCTTCCTCCTCTTTTACCGAGTGATGGCGCCACGCGCCTCGTTCAAGCAATCAAATACCACACGCGTGTAGCAATATATAGCATCTGACGATGGCCAGCTCCAGGCCCCAGTCAGTTGCACTTGGCTCCTCGAAGAAGCGGAACGTACGTGTGTCGAGTGAGCTCGTGAACAACACCATGCGATGTGGTGAACGTGGTTTCATTCATGAATTCGACACCTCAAACAGGTGCGACGTAATGCTAGGCATGTATGTCTCATTCAGCCATAAATTGCCACTTTATTTTGTCCAGGTGTGACGACTTAACATCGACGGCGATAAAGCAGGTGGTTGCAGTGAGACATAATGGATAAGCTCTTTATGTGAAGAAGGTAACTGCATCGGCCAGCCTGTTTTTTTTGGTTAAATCCAACCTGTTCTCTTCGAAGAACGGGCGTAAGATATCACAAAAGAACTCATGGAAAAGAGGCCATGAGAAGCATATGGCAATTCATTTAAACCTTCAGCTATCAATTCGGCATTGAGGAATTCAGCATCAAAAAATGGTTGGGTCAAGCCTATTGTGTTTGTGCACTGCACTTCGTTCTATTCTGGAACAACATGCCAATGCTTAGAACTGTCTTGTTTGGGCACAGGGGTTATGGTGAAAGCTGTAACTTGCCCTGTGGATGCGAATGTGAACCAACCAATCCCTTGTTCTTGTCTTAACGGTGTACTTAGGCGTTAGCCTTGAGGCGTAACTACCCGGTTTTAACATAGAAGGCAATCATGATGAAAAACATTCGTACGTCCTTGTCGGGTAAACAAGGTACACTGGGCACTTTCACGTCCTGCCTGTGTTTTTATTACTACGGTCTTTTATGTCCGGTTTTTTCCTAGAATGCTTGCCTTACTCTACGCGAAATCCCACAGACGCACCGGCTTGAACGCTGCACTTACTGAAAAACAACAGTGCGGAGACTCAAATGGTGCGCCCTCTACTAAAGCAAAGCAACTCCCAACTTTATGCTCCAACTACTTAGCAGGATAATCACCAAGGTTTGTTGCACAGGTTGTATACAGCCGAAAGTAGCCACTCTTTGTTTTCATTCTAAGGAGTCAGCATCGTGCGCGTTTTCTTCTTTCTTTCTATTTATAACATCGCGATTTTCTCACAGCACGAAGAGTGGAGTGGCGTAGTGTCTGCCCAAGACACCAGTAAATCTGCCCTCCCAAAATACTTGCTGCGACCTTGCAGCCTCGTCGAGGTTAGAGCCCCAGCGGTACAATGTTTGGTGCGTTTGGAAAGCGGCTATGGCAATGTGGCTCGGGTGCGGATGGACGCGATGAGCTCCGAAACTTTGTGGTAGAAAACACACTTCGTGGTTTACGGCCAGGTTTTACGACCACGGTAGTTAAATCACGTGGGCCGTCACTATTGTTAACTCAACCGCCCTTTCAGTTACAAAGGGTTCTAACGGCGATGTGCTAGTAGTTTGCTATAGTGTGTACTCTCTTTCATTATGTTCGACTCCACTTGACATCGACAACGCAGTTTTCGTGTGTGAGAAGAGAAGGAGAGCAATAAATATTGCAGTAAGTGAAGCTTATCCACAAGAATTTACAATCACAGACCTCCGAGAAATCACGACACAACAGAATAAAGATAGCTATATGGACCTGGCCTAATCTTGTCTCATAAGGACTCCGGTGCCGAAAACAGTGCTCTGAGGTCCTCACAGCAGTGCAGGACAACGTGACCATCAAAGTATGCAGTGCTGTGTTATCGGCGTTTGCTACCCTGGTTTGGGAAAGAGGGAAAAATGACTGAAACAAGAGAAAGAAAGCAGATGAAGTGTTGCAGATGGGAAGACTTTATTCTGGCCTGTCAATTTCATTCCTAAACCTCAAAGAAGATGGTAAAGATTCCATAATGTCTCTGCAACAGTTATTCTTCATAAAACCGAAGAATCATATTGAGCTATGAAACGTAAAGAAATTATAGACTTTTCATGGCCATTGCGCAGCACGGAGCAATTACAGTGGTCATTACTGATAGCAACGACCAATGGACATCGGTTTATCGTGATTATTTTATTTTCACGCCGAGATATATGTATATTTTAATTTGTTACGATACGTGTGAATAGTACATACAGTTTTGTCAGATTTCTGACCATTTTTTATCGGCTACCCTGTCTACATCCTTTTAATCTGATTTGTAGCGTGGTATGAAACTAGGCTTTATGCAACCGGAGGAAGTCCTACGGTTACAATTATGTGTACAATTTCAATTATTTTCGAAAAGAAATCTGAGCTCCCTCACGACCGACCCGACATAACAGTAGTTTAGGGCCTCTGAGATGGTTTACTTGAAACCAGTGCTGAAAGGCACACAAGCGGGTTGCTATGCGTGATTTTTTTAAAACGTTATTTCTTTGTTTGTTTATTTTAAACGTGGAAGAAAGAGTTACGTTAGAAACAATATGCTGCAAGCAAACGCGTGTTACCTCTTGTAAGCCGTTCAAAAGCTTTTGTGGCATCGTGAGCATGAAAATCCATGTACAGAACTTGAATTCAATTATAATATAAAAATAAATATCGTATCATTAATTAGACATGTCGAAGCATACTGGTGGTTTTTCGTCAGTCCTCCTAACAAAGTACAGCTGCCTGTTATGTATGTACAGGATCTTTATCCTTACCTTCTGCTATGCAAGGTTTGACGTCCGCAGCTTTCATAGCGCTTTGGCTCAGTGTGACACAAGCTGTGGCGGCACTGCGTGGGACGTGACGAGGACGTATTTTCGACGTGTACGAGCTGCCCGGTGCCGCCGTATCCCATTTACACCGCGCGACGCGTCTAGTGCCTTCGCGGATGATGGGCGTAACTTTCGGCATCCGCTTTAATCTGTGACCATATGAAACACGCTTCGCATGCAATCAGATCACGTAAAAGCCTGCCTTAAAAGCGCACCACAGTAGACCACGCAGTTGCTGCGCGGCGTAAAATCAGTGCCCTGACGCTGAGTGATGACCACGCCGGAATCATGCTCGATAATACGTTCCATGTAGTGACCACCTTGAACTGTCTTTACGCAAACTATTATACCGCGCTGTAAATATTGCCCGCACCAATGTTCACCGTAAGGGCTGTGCTGATTTCCGTATGCAACAAGTAGTCCGGCACAAAGAAGGCGCTAAATGCACGGTGCCTGACGGACGTCTATAGAAGCTGACTGACGTCTACATCTCAGTCGTTTCTGGCGGCAGCCGTGGTGAGCACCAGCTTGCTGCAAGCAGCCAAAGAGCATTGCTTTTCCTTTTCTCGAGCGTATACGCGATGTACCAGGGCCACGAGTGGTGCAGCTGGCGGCCGTAGCCCACTTGGCCTTCAGTGCGAGCTCCCCCATCTTCCTCAGGGACTCCAAGCCATGATTCTGTCACATCTGTCCATGAATTTGCGGAGCTCATTTGTGAAGAATTGCGAGGAGAACGTCGGTGGACGGCTGGGACTCCCATCGTAACCTGCATCAAGTTGAGAGAGCCCAATTACAAAATATGATATATGTGGGGACGAAACATGGTTAAACAACGTGTCCTTTCATTAACTCGCCGTCAGCGATTGCATGAACGTTGTCGTATGGTAATTAGAGTGTGAAAAAACCAAAAGAAAGTCCTTGAACTTGTGCGGTTGTTCGAGTACTTCCGAATCACATCAATTACGTTCGAGTGGAGGCAGAAAGCCGTAATGTTGTGGACTGTGTTCGTACAAGCGCGTTGCTTACGTCGAACCGACGTCACCAGACACTAGGAAAGATTAAGGTACTATATAAGTACATCACTGCTATGCTTAAATACGCTCATTACTCGCCAAAGAAAACAAAGAAGGGGGCCGCATTCACAAAGGCGTTTGTGCGCTATAGATCTTGTAAATAACAATGAGCGCTTGCCAAGAGAGATAGAGAGAGAGAGACGAAAGGAAAAACACAGAGGTTAACCAAAAGCATGTCTGGTTTTCTACCCTGCACATGAATAAGGGGATACAGGGGCAACAAGAGAGAATGAAGGGGAGATGGAGACCACCACTCAATATTCATGTCAAATTGAAAGGGGTTGCCCACTCAGAAACCGCTCTTACCTATGAAATGAAAGTTTTGTGAATTCCGCAAGAAAATTTTGCTTGTATAAGGGCTTTCAGCGATATGCGCAGCTAACTTCCCATTAGCTGCGTATGCGCATTCGGACTGCGTCCAGTATGCGAGCTGTTTTCTACAGTTTGGTCACGAACTAGATACGCACCTGGATCTACTAGCACAATTACTGACCATATTCATTCAGTCTAACTTTATAACTCCTGAAGATGCGGTGTTTTAGTGGCCAGTATTATTGACCACTAATCAATTTGTTTTTCACTTTGAATATTGCTTACCTAAGTCAGTCAACACATACAAAAAAGTAATCCTTAACAAAAGCATTTCATTCATCTTGTTCCTAATTTAAACTGGTTATCAGTAGAGCAAGAAACTGATGCCGAGAAAGTGTATAACACGTTCTCTCCTGCGATAAAGATTGCATAAATGAATGTACTACTGCTGCAGAATGTCAAAAAAGAAGCTCTGCTCCACAAAGCACATGGTTGACTAACTCCTTACTAGGAAGCATGCGCAAAAACATAAATGTATAAAAAGGTTAGAAAACACCCAGTAAACGTGCGACTTCAGTCTCGTTACATCATTTATTGTAACATGCTTGATAAACTCTTAAAGGAAGCAAAGAGAGAATACAATGAGTTCAAAATAAATCAATCTGACAGTGATTCTAAGCAGCAATGGAAAATAATGAATGATTTTCTGAATAAAAGGAGTAATGAGAGCACGGTTAAAGAAACAGCCTCTTCAGGGAGCGTTTGCAATCATCCTAATAACACTGCAAACACCTTCAACCACTTTTTTTTCTTGCAGTAGCACAAACTATAGCAAACCTTGTTCAGACACTACAACACTGTCGACAGTCATTCTTTTTTCTAACGGTCCTAGTTAAGTCCTTGCCTTTATAGAACAGTCCAAACTAACTCGAACCGGACCTAATGAAATTCATGCAGGCTCTATAAAATAAATTGCTCACCTTATAACTGCTCCTTTTTTGGCATATTGTTAATTTATATTTTAAGGCAGGAACATTTCCAAGGGCATTAAAATCATCCAAGGTAATACCAGTGCAGGAAAGGAGACAGATCTTGCGTGATAGACTATCGCCCCATCTTAATATTGCCAGATTTTAGTATCATTTAGAACTGCTTTGAAGAACGCCTAACAAAATAATAACTAAATATAATATTTTGTGACTCCATCAATTTGGATTTAGGACAGTATATTCTTCAGACATTGCACAAATCTCATTTATATCTAGAATCAAAAACTCCATAGGGATGGGGAATATAGCTGTCGCTGCATTCGTAGATTTATCAGAAGCACTTGATTCATTGTTTCATGACAGTTTACTAAAGAACTCATCGGGATAGGTAATCATGGTCCCGCCTTGTCCTTAATTAAGCGTTTTCTATGGGGTCGGCAAAGGCAGTATACATTCATTTTACATAATTGGACTGCTTACCTATACACAAGCTTGTGCCTCAATGATCCATTCTTGGACTCCTTTGATCTTAATTTATATCAGTGATCTTCCTGTCTTAATAACAAAGAGCCATATTTATATGCAGACGATACCATAATAATAGCTACTGTTCATTCACTGTCTGTTCCAGCAGGCAAACTTAACTCTGACCTCAACAACGTATCGAATTGGTGTCGTCATAATGACCTTATATTTAAGCCTTCTAAAACAACATTCATGATATTCTACTCCAGTCACAAAATTATTTCATTTAACTCTGTAATTACACTTGGCAATAATTTTATTCACGCTATCGATGAGTGCTCCGTTATTGCAGTAATACTAGATTCTACCCTCAAAAAGAAAAATCGCATTGCGCACATTCAACGAAAGTGGATGTATGGCATAAGAGTATTGCTCAAAGCACGTCAGTAATTGACCACGTCCACCTTGATTAAATTATACTTCACCTTCATTCATAGTCATCTGAATTACGGCATCTCATCACGGGGAAGCACCCATCAGGGAATAACTCACCTGATGTCACTAAAATGCATAAAGAACTAAGCTATTAGAATAATAACATTCAATACATTCTATTCTAACGTTTCACGTATACTCCAAAGCTTCACGATATTATCTATGCATAACTTATTACACTTTAATCTCATAATTATCTTGTTCAAGTCTATAAATAATTAATTGTCATTTAATATTTCGTTGGGTAATCGTCTCGTCAGTACTAATCGAACCAAATTTGCCTTTGAAGGAAATTTGGTTAACTACGGAAGGCATACTGCTTATTTCTATAGCGTTATCACTGTGGATTCGCCTTCCATCACACATTAAACATTCTTCCTCATTAGCACTTTTCAAAAAAGTACTGGCTACCATTTCTTATGAATACATAGTACTTCGAGTACTTGTTATGTATTTGTTGCTTTATATTGTAAAGGATTGATGTTTCACTGTTTTTTTTTCTTCTAATATTCTGACTACCTATATCTTTAACGTACTGTAGTTGTACTCCACAATTATTGTTTATATGCAGGGTGCTCAATATCAATATCAACATGAGGAAGAGAACACACATACGTCCCAAACTTAGTTTAAGGCCACATGTTTTATAGATAGGTTATCTCATGAGGAACTTAGATAGCGAAGTGCTCGCAGTTAATGAAAAGGTAGCTATCCATGAATACCATGAAAAAAAAAGAATGAAAGTGCTGCAAGAAAATGTACGTATTTGACTTGAACTCTTGTGCGAGCTAAGCAACACATCTTTTTTTGTCCTGTGAAGCACACTCCGTATACATGTCGCAGTGTTTGAGTGAATGCAGGGAAATGCAAGTGATGTTCTTTATACATACACTGCCAATAAGAGAAAAAAGAAGCCTTTTCAATTATGTACTTCATATTGATATAATTGCTTCATCATCACAAACACGTCAGATATCCTTCGTATATGTTCGGAATTATTTGTTCTGATGACTCCTGGGCTTCTAGTTGATCGTCGAACCTGGAAGGAAAAAGAAATTGCACTCAATGTTAGACAATTCCAGAAACTGTTTCACCTTGGCCCTGTTAGGGCTGTGTTTTCTTCAATAGTTGCTCAAGGCCTATATAGTAGTGACCTTGCGCTAAACAGGTCTCTATGTTAGCCGTAAACTTCTGAGGCTGTGAGACAACGATCCGAGATCTCTTATATGACTGCCTTCATTGTGGTGTGGCTAGAAAACCACACTCGACTGCATCTAATTCCACCTTGTTGGGGGAGGGAACCATTTATCAGGCCGTGCTCAACAACCTTGCTTTGTCCTGCTACTTGACATGCAGGCTGTTGCTATAGAGCGCTGCATCGCATTGATGTGCACACATCATTTTCCTTTTTATTTTAAATATCGGTTCTCCTGTTTCCTTTCGTTCCCTTTATACCCTTTCCCCTGCACAGAGTAGTTCGCTCGTATTTACGCTGGCTAACCTGCCTATCCTCCTAACTTTCTTGCTCCTGCCTCCAAGAGCACGTGTCAGTCAGCATTATAAAACTGATCTCATGCGAAAGGCGCGAAGAAGACGACGGCCAATTTAGTCAAGCTAGTCTAATCAATCTAATCAAACGCAACATGGCTAACATGTGCCTGCTGAACATTTTCAAGTCCTGCCTGCATCAAGCAGCATAGAGTTTTCTTAAGCAGACTGAACGACTAATAGAGGCAGGCTACCCACTACTTGTGCCAGTTTCCGTAGCAGAAAAAATCGTGAAGAAGTTGTGAACTTGCAAACTGGCCCAAGAGCCACCTAGCGAAAAAGCAAAGGCAGCCGTCATACCTTACATACACCGCATGTTGCATAGTTTGCAGAAGTTTGCCAAGCGAGCTAATTTCAAGGTGGTGTTTTCTGCCCCATGCAAGCTTTCAAGGATCTGCAGAATGACCAACCCTTTTTTTTCGCAAGCCACCGGCCTGTGTCATAAATTGCAAAAGTAAATACGTCGATTGTCAGGCAGGAGTCGTTTATGAAATTCCTTTGTTAGGTGGTATATGGGACAAACTGAGCAATGCGTGAATGATAGGCCGAGGCAACATCAAAACAATGTTAAACATGAGAGAGAGGGCCACCTGGCAATTCATTATAGAGATTACAAATGCAAGCTAAATTTTCAAGCCTTCCAGGAGCCGTGACAAATGGGTTAGATTAGTAATTGAGGCCAAAAGGATCATTGAGGCAGGTGATAGGTGCATGAGTGTTGCATCAATCTCATTATCGCAAAAACAACTGCTTTACCTGAACGCGAATGGGCACAGATGAAATGTCATAGTGCTCCTTGTATAAAATGGTGGCGTTTTTTCCTGACTAAACATTGTTGGAAGTAAATAAGGCGCTCGGTGTGCGTGTTTATCTTTCTGTTTTTCATCTTTGCGCCTTTCACATCAGATCATGTCCAACCAACACACCAAGTTTTCCATTTTAACATTATAAAACTAGGTGGTGTTGATTTACTAAGAAATCAGAGCATTCTGTATCATACACTTTTCATGCACATAACTCATAAGAGATTGTGAACAACATGGCAGTGTGTCCGACCTTTAAAGTTACAGCACTGTGTTTGCGATTTCACTGGCATTATTAGTATCAATCCCCATCCCTACTTAATGTGAAAATAATGAGTGCATGCATAATGTAAACAAAGTATTCAAGCCATGGCAATAGACGAACACACGTAATGCTCGGAGGAAGCAACTAAAGCAAGCGAAATCCGCTCATTTGCGTTCTCCCCATTCTGCACAAACAAATTTCACATATACTTGTCCTCTTCAAAATCAACTCAATGTGCTTGGCTTATGGTTTATTTCACAGTCATATTTCTTCACGTTTGCCAATAACTAATTGGCCCACATTGTCAGCTGGCGCTCAGGGGCCCTCATTTATGCCCCTTACACTTGCTGGCATTCAGCCGCACCTGCTTTGATTAACACTCGCCTAAACTCAGCAACTTCACACTTTTGTGAAATCAGCAGAAATTAGTGAGAGAGCTCTTGAATGTGTGTCGAGCTGTAACGATAGTACAGCGCGTGCAAATGCTTGAATATCATCCACATGTGAGCAATATTACAAACACTTGTATCTTTATGCGCCCCACCCCAATTTTGTGCTGGCAAAACATCAGCTTTTTCTTTGTGTGCTTCATGATAAGCACATGATTTTTGCGCACTGAAATGAACAGCCACTTTGGGTCTGATTTTCGCTTACCAGTGCTGTGGTCTACTCTTTAGTTGCACAGGAGAGCCGGGTGTTCTGCTTTCCTTGGTGGCGTTGTTATTATTGTCAACCTCTCCTGCCTTAATCCTGTATAGAAAAAATATCAGTCAGGTGATAATCAAAAGAAATTGCAGAAATTTGATTATGTGAGAAACAAAAGCTCCCAGGGAAGGTCTTATTAAGGCCTATTTCATGGCCAGGTCAAATCAACACTACATAGCAATCACTAGACAAATAATTAAGCGAAATGTCCAACTAGTCTTTTTTTTATTCTTTCATAGTTTTTTATCAATGCAGCACTGCTTTCTGACAACATTATGAAATGAGGCAGGTATTGATGTCCACAGATTTTTCAGTGACAATGTAAATGACATGCGAATGTGTCCAACCTTTCAAGGTACAGCCCTGTATGTGAAATTTCACTGGTGCTATTATCCCCAATCTCCATCCCTACTAAATTTGAATACAATGAGCGCATACGTAGTGTAAAACAAGTATTCAAGCCACGACACTAGAGGAACACACGTAAGGCTCTGAAGAAGCCACCAAAGCGAGCAAAATACGCTCAATTGCGTTCTCCACGTTCTTCACGTATATATTTCACACATACTTGTCCTCTTCGATATCAACTCTGTGTGCTTAGGCTTATGGTTCATTTCACAGTTACATTTCTTTACATTTGCAGGTAATAAATAATTAGCCCACACTGTCAGCTGGCACTCAGGGGAACTCATTTATGTCCCTAACGCTTACTGGAATTCAGCTGCACTTGCGTTCATTTACACTCGCCTAAACTGACTCAGTGACTTCCCACTCTTGTGAAATCAGCGGAAATGAGTGAGAGGGCTCGTGAATGTGTGTAGTGATACTACAGCGCATGCAAGTGCTTCAATGTCATCCGCATGCGAGCATATTGCAAACACCCCACCACACTTTTCTGCTGGCAAAATATCAGAGTTTTCTTCGTGTGCTTCATCATATGCATATGATCTTTGTGCAGGGCAGTGAACAGCCATTCTGGGCCTGATTTTCGCTTACTAGTGCTGTGGTCCACTCTATAGTTGCACAGGAAAGCCGGGGGTTCTGCTTTATTTCGTGGTGTTATTATTAGTGTCGACCTCTCCCGGTTTAAACCTGCACAGAAAAAAAATTCAGTTAGGTGAGAATAAAATGAAATTGCAGAAATTTGATAATCTAAGAAACGAACGCTCTTAAGAAAAAGTCTTATTAAGGCCTATTTTGGGGCTATTGGGTACCTCATAGCCGAAAATCAACGCTATATAGCAATCACAAGACATAAGCGAAATGTACAACTTGTTGATATGTTTTTTTCGTTCTTTCATAGTTATTTAGCAATACAGCGCTGCTCTCTGACAACATTATGAAACGACGAAAGTACAGAAATCCCCAGATTTTTGAGTCTGCAATAAAACTTGAAGCTGCTAGCTCGACGTGAGATATCGTGCCATTGAAATTTTGACAGTGGCATAGAACTTCGCCACTTCTACAAGTAACGAGTTTACCGCTCCTCTCCAAGAGATATTGTGGCAAATTCTGCTTCTAGCGCGAACCGACACTTTTTCTCTGCTTCTGCGTCGTCGGAGTTAAATGTTATTTTCGCTTAAAACAAGCTTCGAAAAAAACTACGCTTCGAACTTTTGTGAACTCGACACATTGAACAGGAAAGCCAGAAACCCACGCAAATCCACATATTACACCGAGGAAAGTGCGTAACACACAAAAAAACTATTGAAAAATAAAGCCGTTGTTCGACAAATTTATACGACGAAATCCAATGAATTCATTTGGCAAAGTCCACGAAGGGGATAAAAAAAACGGAATATTTCATGATTAGAAGTCTACATGCGATTACCAGCGGCGCGATAAAACACAAGCCCTTGTGAAAATCTGCACATGAAATTTCAACGAAAGGACACCCGGCTACGCAAGCAGAATAATCGCCAGCAATAATGCGATTTGAGGAGACCGAAACGGAACTACGCCTGCAGTTATAGGTAGTTCTCACGCTAAAACTTCAATGCCCGTGTCCGCATTAGTACTACTCGAATAGACGTTTAATCGCTGAGATTCGTTATCTGCTGGCTCATAATAATGCAATGGCAGAAATTAAGCATTTAGTAGTATGGTAAGCCAAGATGAACCTACCGAATCAACACTGGTTCGCAGCTGTACAGCACGCGCTCCAGGGCCCGACGATCCAGCTCACATGGAGGCTCACCGCTGCTGATCGTCGCCCTGTGGTCGCACTCCCACGAGCTTTGGAAGTCGCACTTGCTTCTTACCATTTCCGGGAAAATCGGCGAAATTGAACATCGCTGAGATCACCGCGAGCGTTCAATGACGCGGCCAGATGCCTTCCCAACGCGAACACAGTCGCATAACGTCGCTGGTACAAAGAAATGATAATGGCCGCCGAAAAGAATTGCCTATTCCGCGGGCTCGCGCCATGACTTTGCTCCTTCCCGGCCGGCACAGTCTTTCCTCCTCCTCCGCCATCAAATCTACGCACAGATGCCACGACTTCTTTTTTTAGTCTATTCGTTCTCTCTCTTTGCCTTTCGCTTTCCTTTCTCCCTCACAGCTTCTCCCTCGTCACTCCTTTTACCTTTCGATTTGTAACGCCCTCTCAACGCTTCTGCACGCTTTTTGGGATCGAAATTTGCAGAGCTTCATATAAACGCTGCGTTTGCTCATTGGCCGCGTACAGCCGTGAGCAGTGGGTAGGCCGCGTTTTGTCACGCATGATCTCGCTTGAAAGAATGCTTATATGCGGTGGTCTGGGATTAACCGAGGACGTGCCGCTTATACGGAGGACGCTGTGCAGGACTTGACTATGTGTGTAATAACAAATATATAGTTTACAGATAAAATTGCGCCTTCGTTCCACCCTGTGAAAGTGGATGTACAGCGAAGCCGTTGCCGACGTTAGATGACATTACACAAGCACCACCACCACACGCGACGCACGTCACGCGCGCACGCACATGTGCGGAGGTGAAGCATGCCTCTTCATTCTTCGAAGGCCTCCACCAAGAGCAAGCGCATTCTTGAAGTAAATGGATGTTTAAAGTGCGTCAGAACAATGTGTAAAATGCGACTTACGCACAACCTGGAGACATAATAGCTTCGGATTGTTATTGTGTCTAGGAGAAAACATGAACCTGTTAAGCGGAAACTGAAAAACAAAGCCCTTTCTCAGCTGCCGTTTGAGGTTTGTCTGAACGGCCGCTAGGTGGCGGTACCATTAGCACAGCATACATCCTCATTCTTGTGGGCCCTCAAAGAATTTCTCAAAGAAAAATGCTTCATAAAAATCGTAAAGTACGACTTGCACACGACCTGCAGGCATCATAACATCAGACTGTATTTCCAATAAACGTGAGAACTTAATTATGTTACGCGGGAGCTGAAACACAAAGCCTTCGAGCTGCCGCTTGATTTTGTGTGTGCACCACGCTCGCGGACATGAAAAATCCTCACTAACTAGTAGCTAACAACTCCGCTGTAAAACAGGAGGGTAGATATAATGAAAAGAGTTACTTTCCAATAATTCACCGCTCAAGACCGGCCAATTTTGTTAATAACGTAAGTGGAACACCGCTGCGAGCACTGATGAAGCACAAAAACGAAAATAATTGGACCAGAATCATTACATTATCCCGGTCCAGGTTCGCTTTCCCTCATTGAATTCTTTAAAGCGTAGTAGTTCATAATGCAACTTTGTAGGTTTTTGCATACGTAGTTTCCTAGTTGCCGCTTTAATTGTATGTGTCGGCGCTGTGAAAGTTCAGGTTGATTTATTTATTCTTGTATATCGCCCTTCAAAACAACAGTCAGAGAAAAACAGTTTCACTGCTTTACAGAACCTCCGATGCGGTTCTGTCTCTGATCCTTTCTAAACGTGAACATCGCAAGAGCAACACGGAAACGAAACCGAGACGGGGCGAGTGCCGTTCTTTCTCGTTTGGTGCCTGTTCACATTTGCTATGAATTACCAACAGACCGAGTCAGCCACCTTATTTGATCTTCTGCCTGGATAACTTGCGTAGCATGTCGCAGCGATATGCTCCCCATTTCACCGATAATAATAATAATAATAATAATAATAATAATAATAATAATAATAATAATAATAATAATAATAATAAAGGAATATGGCAGTGGCTGAGACAATATATATTATAACTTGCAAGCTAGAGCGCTGACCATAATCGACCTTTTTGTGTTTTACGAAGCGGTCAACTTCGTAGGCTGAACACAAAACACGAAAGCTTCCAATACTGTATTGCTAGTTTACTTGTCACATACTGAGTACTCGCAAACGAATGACCTGCATCAGCCGCACGCACTGACAGCAAATGACGACGCACCGAGTAACGGGGGAAAAACATATGTGTACGTAAAATATATCTACATGTATATGTAACACATTGTGCATCAATACAAAGCGATTGTATAAGATTTCTTTTTACTTTGTGCGTGCTAACCACTTCACTCTGTAACGCCGTAGAGACCCTATGAGTATTTGAATAAACAAGTAAAACAACTTTCAATGAAACATGCAGCCATTTTGGCTGGCGGGTGAGTGCATTCAGCTGCGACGACTCAAAAAGGGACAGGTTTTCCACAAACATCAGCCAAGGGCTCTCGTCGGTCCCGTTCCTTTTCCTTTTTCAGCCGTCGGCTCTTTACACTGCAATGTGCTAGTATACAAAGCGGCGCCCGGCTACTTGAAGCAGTGACCAAATTTCCCGCGCAGCCCTTACCTTTTGCGCACTCTCCCCGTTAAGGACATTACGGGTTTCACTCAAAGAGCATTTGACGGCGTTTGCGCATACCGTCTGGATCCTCTTGCCATGGCGCAGACTTTTGTACATTTTCTTTTTGGTGGTTGCCCCATCATGAACCGGTTCAATTGCACTGTTTCGTCAGTGGAGGATGTATTTTATAGATATCAGTAATTTCATGTGGCAACCAGCTCTCTCTCTGCAGACTGCCTCAGTTCAGTAACCTTATCAAGCTTCCGCATACGTGCAACATTACAGCATTATTGCACGCACCAAGCATTGCCTGCAAAGGTCATGTAGTCTTGTTTGAATGCATCCCTGCCATGTTAGTCTTCAGAAACAAGTAATCACTACTTACTTAGTGTTTGGCTGCCTCTGCTGTTCCCAAGGCCGCAACAATCAATGTCCTCTTCGAGAAACGCTCGACGAGCTCTTAGTACTGAAACCAAAAATAGATGCAGTGCTGTCACTGAAAGAAGCTGTTGTTGAATTGAAAAACTTTGAAAAGTATGTACAGTATCTGTCATCAGCCTATGACACTGTTATGATACAGACGAAAGAGTCAGCGTCAGCCTTGAAAAGCCTCAAAACTCAAGCGCTCTCGCTGACCGCTACTGGGCATAGCCAATCCAAAGAGATTGTTCAGTTGCTGGCTAATGTGGATCGCTGTGAGCAGTATAGCAGACTATCAAACCAGCAGCTACACGGGCTTCCATTTTCGCCGGAAGAAAACTTGCGAACTGCTATCGCGGATGTCGCACGGAAGCTGGGAATAATAGATTTTGAACCCCATGACGTAGTTGCGGTCCGCTGTCTGCCTGTCAGAAAAGATAAAACGTCCATCGTGCTCATTCGATTTTCTTCCCAGTTTTTTGCAGGGCATTGGCTGACGGCTCATAGCAAGGTACAGAAAAAAGTCGCGCCTGCTATGTATATCAATGAAAACCTGATCCAAGTTACCAGGAAAATTTGTTTAAAAACTTGATCTAAAAGCAACGAAAACGCCTATACGTATGTTTGAATGCAAAGATCTTTTGCGCGAAAGGATGACCATGTCATCAGGATTGCCTCAGACATTGACATAAATAAGGTGGTTTAAACTCATGGCGATTAACTTTCTTTTTCTCTCGAACTTCGTTTTGTTGGGATCTATCTTCGAAGACGGTGATACGCCTTCTTTTTCAGTCGTTCACACAAAGAAAAGAATCATAAGGAAGTACTGTATTCATTCCCTTGTTGATGTTGCTGACGCTTTGAGTTAGCGGATGCATTTGTACTGTCGGAGATTAATGTTCAAGATGAAGTGTTGCAATTTCGCTTACCGAATTACCAAGAAGCTATGTTTGCGGGACGGCTAGGAGAGCTGGTGGAATAGCAGTATCCATCAAGTCTAAATGGCTAACTACAATTATGACGTTTTCCTTTACGGGTGGGAAAAGCCCAGCCTTTTGCTTTGAAAATTATGACGTGGTTTTGTTGTTCACTGAGATATATCGTCCCCCCTCCGACCATGCGCAAATATTTTTGAAAGAAATAAAGCAAAATCTGAGTTGTTTACCGCCTAATTCGAAAGTTTGTCTCATTGGAGACAATAACATAGATATTATGAACCCGGAGAAAGCCACGGTTATCAATTTCGTGAACACCTTAGGTGACTATGGCATTGAGTCGGTTGTTAACGAAGAGGAGCTTCTTTTGTTTCGTGTTGTAACTTCCTGCATTGACCCCGTGTTTGTTCGCACAATAGATTTTTCGAATGTTAATTCCGTTCGAATGACAAAGAAACTCGCAGAGCACTACTGTATAGTATGCCAGCTTTTATATCCAAATTTTTATCCCCACATAAGCAAGGAATCCCAATGCACTAAAACATTTGATTGAATTAAATTCGACTGACTAGTTACCCACTATGGCTGTAACTCACCGTTAGCAAATAGCTGTCCGAATAGTGTATGTAGTATCACCGTTAGCAAATAGCTGTCCGAATAGTGTATGTAGTAATATTACAGCGACGATTTCTGATTTAAAACAAGCATGCAAAAACATAGCCTCGGTCTGAAAGCGACGATCACACATATGCTGGCTTAAAAATAAAATAATAAAAGCTACTGAAGAAAAAGAAAATTTATGGAAACGGTGTGGACAGCATCCTGATGACGAAACCTTAAACGACCTCTATCGAGAATCCCGGAACGAAGTTACAGCATGGACACGCTGCTTAAAGAGGGACTACTATCGTAATAACAATTTTTCCCTTGTGTTATGAACCAGCGTGGATGTGCTCCCCGGTAAATGAGCTTAGAGGCTCTTATCGAAGTACGTATCTGGACCCGGACACAAAAGGTCTCGGGGCAATAAATCAGCGTGTGGTGGGTAGCTTCAATGAGTTCCTTCCTTCGCTTTGCTCTGATAAAGATACATTCACTGATCTTGTTAATATTAACAATGGTCTTAGTTCAATAACAGATACGGCATTTCTTCCACCAATAACTAAAGAAGACCTAATCTATTGCTACATTGATCTGGAAAAGAGCCGTGTTGTTGATCTTGTTGGCATATCTGCACAAGA